>NC_092245.1:10383403-10648403 GCF_036320965.1 Panulirus ornatus
CTTGGGGTTTCATGCTGGACTTTAAAATGCAAGAAGAAAGAACTTAGGCAATAAATTCTTAGGTCAGGATATTGCAGAGAAAATACTGTTAACAGAGTTGGGGTCTAGTGTTTGTATAAGCTGTAAATTATATGAGTGAGATGGTCCATTATCACTAGAAACTTTCTACAAAAGTTGAGCGAGGCTCTAAGATATGTTATAAACAGTGACGTTTAGAACATATTTGTGCCTGTAAATCTGGCATCTTCCTGTATTACAATGGACTAGCAGGCCAGTGGAAGTCTTGTTTTCTTTAAATCGTAAATGATAATCCACAACATAAGCGGTTTTAAGTAATAATCCATTTATATCGAGTCATTGGTTTCTAATTGCAATTTTGGCTTAAAGGCTAAATATTTCTCATGGAAAATAATTGTATTAAGACAGTTTGTAGGAAACCAGAGGTGCAATCGAAGACGATCAAACCAACAACATTCGTGGCTTTTTATTATGTATATTTGTTGTGTAACTTGCAATCATTCAAGAAGAAATTGTACTATATTTTGCCGTCTCACAGCAGGTGGTTGTTAACAATATATAGTAGACATGTTAGCGGTAGTGGTAAACAAGTAAGTTGGTATATACCTTGGTGGAGATAAAACATTCTTCCATGAGAGATTCAACCTCTTAATTGTCCCATCCTGTATAATGTGTACTGTCCCACCGTAGTTTACTGTCGTGCCAGCTTACGTCAGCTATCCCATCTTGGCAGAAATGTGAAGATTTGTAACTTCTATAATATATAAATGAAAAAAATTACTTCAGTTGCTAACATTTGAATTTCATTTCATATTGATGGCGAGCCAATGCCTCCGAGTGTGGTGTATTTCCTGACATGTTTAACAGTGCACAAGGTTCCTGAACTCACTCTTTCAACCAAGATCGTCACATTTTAATCTCCTTTGTATAGGTTTCATTTTTCATTTTCCCGCTGCCACTGGGCTAGTTGACTTTGGGATTTTTTTGAGCTGTATGCAAACTATTACGTCACTCACGTGAAAGATGACTAACAATTGAGTTGTTCGTGTGGCCGTAGACTCGGCTGTGTCTTGCTTAAATGTAAACGTTATTTTTCAGACCAAAATATGTTTCGGTCAGCCTTGGCAGATATCTTCTTGCGTGAGCTACCTTGGCTTACATATAAGTTATGCAATAACTACTTTCTTGTTATGTAATGAAGGTATGATTTACACATTTCTGATGTGACTGAGTATATTACAATCGTTTGAATAATGACTAGTCGTCTCTTAGGTTCATCTGCCTACATTCCAGATCCCTGTCAGCGTCTGTTTGTCATACGAGGTAAATGTCAGCAATTTTCTTCCTCTTCCACTTCAACATAGAAACCGTGTTTATATTCAATTAGCCAATTAACTCAAACATTTTCACTCATCATCTTGCTAATGACGTCATCCACTAATTACCTGTGGTTTACAATAGGACGTTCGGCAAATGAAAAGTAATGAATTTCTCCTTGCCCTTCCTCATGGAGATAGTAACTGCATGCAATGATCAGCGAGCCAAAATTAACTAGTTTTCGGGCCCGTTAGGATTAGCTAAGCCAAGGAATTTCTATAAGTTTAAGAAGTGTTCACAGACGACATTGTCAACTGATTAACAAAGTTGAAGGTTGTGTTCACGTCATTGCCTTACTTCTCTTTTCTCTGAAGTGAGCATAGATATATATATATATATATATATATATATATATATATATATATATATATATATATATATATATATATATATATTTTGCTTTGTCGCTGTCTCCCGCGTTTGCGAGGTAGCGCAAGGAAACAGACAAAAGAACTGGCCCATCCCACCCACATACACATGGATATACATACACGTCCCCACACGCAAATATACATACCCATACATCTCAAGGTACACATATATATATATATACACACACACAGACATATACATATATACACATGCACACAATTCACACTGTCTGCCTTTATTCATTCCCATCGCCACCTCGCCGCACATTGAATAACATCCCCCTCCCCCCTCATGTGTACGAGGTAGCGCTAGGAAAAGACAACAAAGGCCCCATTCGTTCACACTCAGTCTCTAGCCGTCGTGCAATAATGCCCGAAACCACAGCTCCCTTTCCACATCTAGGCCCCACAGAACTTTCCATGGTTTACCCCAGATGCTTCACATGCACGTCGACCCCGGTATACCACATTGATCCAATTCACTCTATTCCTTGCCCGCCTTTCACCCTCCTGCATGTTCAGGCCCCGATCACTCAAAATCTTTTTCACTCCATCTTTCCACCTCCAATTTGGTCTCCCACTTCTCCTCGTTCCCTCCACTTCCGACACATATATCCTCTTGGTCAATCTTTCCTCACTCATTCTCTCCATGTGCCCAAACCATTTCAAAACTCCCTCTTCTGTTCTCTCAACCACGCTCTTCTTATTTCCACACATCTCTCTTAGCCTTACATTACTTACTCGATCAAACCACCTCACACCACGTATTGTCCTCAAACATCTCACTTCCAGCACATCCACCATCCTGCGCACTACTCTATCCATAGCCCACGCCTCGCAACCATACAACATTGTTGGAACCACTATTCCTTCAAACATACCCATTTTTGCTTTCCGAGATAATGTTCTCGACTTCCACACATTCTTCAAGGCTCCCAGGATTTTCGGCCCCTCCCTCACCCTATGATTCACTTCTGCTTCCATGGTTCCATCCGCTGCCAGATCCACTCCCAGATATCTAAAACACTTTACTTCCTCCAGTTTTTCTCCATTCAAACTTACCTCCCAATTGACTTGACCCTCAACTCTACTGTACCTAATAACCTTGCTTTGATTCACATTTACTCTTAACTTTCTTCTTTCACACCCTTTACCAAACTCAGTCACCAGCTTCTGCAGTTTCTCACATGAATCAGCCACCAGCGCTGTATCATCAGCGAACAACAACTGACTCACTTCCCAGGCTCTCTCATCCCCAACAGACTGCATACTGGCCCCTCTTTCCAAAACTCTTGCATTCACCTCCCTAACAACCCCATCCATAAACAAATTAAACAACCATGGAGACATCACACACCCCTGCCGCAAACCTACATTCACTGAGAACCAATCACTTTCCTCTCTTCTTACACGTACACATGCCTTACATCCTCGATAAAAACTTTTCACTGCTTCTAACAACTTGCCTCCCACACCATATATTCTTAGTACCTTCCACAGAGCATCTCTATCAACTCTATCATATGCCTTCTCCAGATCCATAAATGCTACATACAAATCCATTTGCTTTTCTAAGTATTTCTCACATACATTCTTCAAAGTAAACACCTGATCCATATATATATATCGGAGAGACGAAACATGCATGTTTACCAAATGGCGTCCTGGCTTCGTCTCTCTCTCTCTCTCTCTCTCTCTCTCTCTCTCTCTCTCTCTCTCTCTCTCTCTCTCTCTCTCTCTCTCTCTCTCTCTCTCTCTCTCTCTATCTCTCTCTCTCTCTCTCTCTCTCTCTGTATATATATATATATATATATATATATATATATATATATATATATATATATATATATATATATTTTTTTTTTTTTTTTTTTTCTTTCTTTTAAACTATTCGCCATTTCCCGCGTTAGCGAGGTAGCATTAAGAACAGAGGACTGGGCCTTAGAGGGAATACCCTCACCTGGCCCAATTCTCTGTTCCTTCTTTTGGAAAATTAAAAAAAAAAAAAAATGAGAGGGGAGGATTTCCAGCCCCCCGCTCCCTCCCCTTTTAGTCGCCTTCTACGACACGCAGGGAATACGTGGGAAGTATTCTTAATCCCCTATCCCCAGGGATAATATATATATATATATATATATATATATATATATATATATATATATATATTATCATTATTATTTTTTTATTATACTTTGTCGCTGTCTCCCGCGTTTGCGAGGTAGCGCAAGGAAACAGACGAAAGAAATGGCCCAACCCCCCCCATACACATGTATATACATACGTCCACACACGCAAATATACACACATACACAGCTTTCCATGGTTTACCCCAGACGCTTCACATATATATATATATATATATATATATATATATATATATATATATATATATATATATATATATATATATTTTTTTTTTTTTTTTTTTTTTTCTTTCTTTTAAACTATTCGCCATTTCCCGCGTTAGCGAGGTAGCATTAAGAACAGAGGACTGGGCCTTTGAGGGAATACCCTCACCTGGCCCAATTCTCTGTTCCTTCTTTTGGAAAATTAAAAAAAAAAAAAAAATGAGAGGGGAGGATTTCCAGCCCCCCGCTCCCTCCCCTTTTAGTCGCCTTCTACGACACGCAGGGAATACGTGGGAAGTATTCTTAATCCCCTATCCCCAGGGATAATATATATATATATATATATATATATATATATATATATATATATATATATATATATATATATATATTATCATTATTATTTTTTTATTATACTTTGTAGCTGTCTCCCGCGTTTGCGAGGTAGCGCAAGGAAACAGACGAAAGAAATGGCCCAACCCCCCCCCATACACATGTATATACATACGTCCACACACGCAAATATACACACATACACAGCTTTCCATGGTTTACCCCAGACGCTTCACATGCCTTGATTCACTCCACTGACAGCACGTCAACCCCGGTATACCACATCGCTCCAATTCACTCTATTCCTTGCCCTCCTTTCACCCTCCTCCATGTTCAGGCCCCGATCACACAAAATCTTTTTCACTCCATCTTTCCACCTCCAATTTGGTCTTCCTCTTCTCCTCGTTCCCTCCACCTCCGACACATATATTCTCTTGGTCAATCTTTCCTCACTCATTCTCTCCATGTGCCCGAACCATTTCAAAACACCCTCTTCTGCTCTCTCAACCACGCTCTTTTTATTTCCACACATCTCTCTTACCCTTACGTTACTTACTCGATCAAACCACCTCACACCACACATTGTCCTCAAACATCTCATTTCCAGCACAATGATCCTCCTGCGCACAACTCTATCCATAGCCCACGCCTCGCAACCATACAACATTGTTGGAACCACTATTCCTTCAAACATACCCATTTTTGCTTTCCGAGATAATGTTCTCGACTTCCACACATTCTTCAAGGCTCCCAGAATTTTCGCCCCCTCCCCCCCCTATGATCCACTTCCGCTTCCATGGTTCCATCCGCTGCCAGATCCACTCCCAGATATCTAAAACACTTCACTTCCTCCAGTTTTTCTCCATTCAAACTTACCTCCCAATTGACTTGACCCTCAACCCTACTGTACCTAATAACCTTGCTCTTATTCACATTTACTCTTAACTCTCTTCTTTCACACACTTTACCAAACTCAGTCACCAGCTTCTGCAGTTTCTCATGTGAATCAGCCACCAGCGCTGTATCATCAGCGAACAACAAAGACTCACTTCCCAAGCTCTCTCATCCCCAACAGACTTCATACTTGCCCCTCTTTCCAAAACTCTTGCATTCACCTCCCTAACAACCCCATCCATAAACAAATTAAACAACCATGGAGACATCACACACCCCTGCCGCAAACCTACATTCACTGAGAACCAATCACTTTCCTCTCTTCCTACACGTACACATGACTTACATCCTCGATAAAAACTTTTCACTGCTTCTAACAGCTTGCCTCCCACACCATATATTCTTAATACCTTCCACAGAGCATCTCTATCAACTCTATCATATGCCTTCTCCAGATCCATAAATGCTACATACAAATCCATTTGCTTTTCTAAGTATTTCTCACATACATTCTTCAAAGCAAACACCTGATCCACACATCCTCTACCACTTCTGAAACCACACTGCTCTTCCCCAATCTGATGCTCTGTACATGCCTTCACCCTCTCAATCAATATCCTCCCATATAATTTACCAGGAATACTCAACAAACTTATACCTCTGTAATTTGAGCACTCACTCTTATCCCCTTTGCCTTTGTACAATGGCACTATGCACGCATTCCGCCAATCCTCAGGCACCTCACCATGAGTCATACATACATTAAATAACCTTACCAACCAGTCAACAATACAGTCACCCCCTTTTTTAATAAATTCCACTGCAATACCATCCAAACCTGCTGTCTTGCCGGCTTTCATCTTCCGCAAAGCTTTTACTACCTCTTCTCTGTTTACCAAATCATTTTCCCTAACCCTCTCACTTTGCACACCACCTCGACCAAAACACCCTATATCTGCCACTCTATCATCAAACACATTCAACAAACCTTCAAAATACTCACTCCATCTCCTTCTCACATCACCACTACTTGTTATCACCTCCCCATTTGCGCCCTTCACTGAAGTTCCCATTTGCTCCCTTGTCTTACGCACTTTATTTACCTCCTTCCAGAACATCTTTTTATTCTCCCTAAAATTTAATGATACTCTCTCACCCCAACTCTCATTTGCCCTTTTTTTCACCTCTTGCACCTTTCTCTTGACCTCCTGTCTCTTTCTTTTATACATCTCCCACTCAATTTCATTTTTTCCCTGCAAAAATCGTCCAAATGCCTCTTTCTTCTCTTTCACTAATACTCTTACTTCTTCATCCCACCACTCACTACCCTTTCTAATCAACCCACCTCCCACTCTTCTCATGCCACAAGCATATATGTATATATATATATATATATATATATATATATATATATATATATATATATATATATATATATATATATATATATATAGAGAGAGAGAGAGAGAGAGAGAGAGAGAGAGACGAAGCTAGGACGTCATTTGGTAAACATGCATATTTCGTCTCTTCGATGTATGTTAACTGACTTATAATTCTCTCTTGTGTCTCCCCTGATGATGTGATTGTTACACGAAAGTGCACTTGGGAGCTTATCGTGTTTCATTTCCCCCGTGGACTCAAGGAATATATATATATATATATATATATATATATATATATATATATATATATATGTTTCCTTGCGCTACCTCGCTAACGCGGGAGACAGCGACAAAGCAAAATAAATATAAAATAAATATATATATATATATATATATATATATATATATATATATATATATATATATATATATATATATATATATATATTTTATTTTTTTTTTTTTATTTTATATTTATTTTGCTTTGTCGCTGTCTCCTGCGTTAGCGAGGTAGCGCAAGGAAACAGACGAAAGAATGGCCCGACCCGCCTACATACACATGTATATACATACATGTCCACACACGCACAATATACATACCTATACATCTCAATGTACACATATATATACACACACAGACATATACATATATACACATGTACATAATTCATACTGTCTGCCTTTATTTGTTCCCATCGCCACCTCGCCACACATGGAATAACAAACCCCCCCCCTCATGTGTGCGAGGTAGCGCTAGGAAAAACACCAAAGGCCCCATTCGTTCACACTCAGTCTCTAGCTGTCATGTAATAATGCACAGAAACCACAGCTCCCTTTCCACATCCAGGCCCCACACACTTTGCATGGTTTACCCCAGACGCTTCACATGCCCTGGTTCAATCCATTGACAGCACGTCGACCCCGGTATACCACGTCGTTCCAATTCACTCTATTCCTTGCCCGCCTTTCACCCTCCTGCATGTTCAGGCCCCGATCACTCAAAATCTTTTTCACTCCATCTTTCCACCTCCAATTTGGTCTCCCACTTCTCCTCGTTCCCTCCACCTCTGACACATATATCCTCTTGGTCAATCTTTCCCCACTCATTCTCTCCATGTGACCAAACCATTTCAAAACACCCTCTTCTGCTCTCTCAACCACACTCTTTTTATTTCCACTCATCTCTCTCACCCTTACATTACTTACTCGATCAAACCACCTCACACCACATATTGTCCTCAAACATCTCATTTCCAGCACATCCACCCTCCTGCGCACAACTCTATCCATAGCCCACGCCTCGCAACGATACAACATTGTTGGAACCACTATTCCTTTCCGAGATAATGTTCTCGACTTCCAAACTTTCCTCAAGGCTCCCAGAATTTTCGCCCCCTCCCCCACCCTATGATTCACTTCCGCTTCCATGGTTCCATCCGCTGCCAGATCCACTCCCAGATATCTAAAACACTTCACTTCCTCCAGCTTTTCTCCATTCAAACTTACCTCCCAATTGACTTGACCCTCAACCCTACTGTACCTAATAACCTTGCTCTTATTCACATTTACTCTTAACTTTCTTTCACACACTTTACCAAACTCAGTCACCAGCTTCTGCAGTTTCTTACATGAATCAGCCACCAGCGCTGTATCATCAGCGAACAACAACTGACTCACTTCCCAAGCTCTCTCATCCACAACAGACTGCATACTTGCCCCTCTTTCCAAAACTCTTGCATTCACCTCCCTAACAACCCCATCCATAAACAAATTAAACAACCATGGAGACATCACACACCACTGCCGCAAACCTACATTCACTGAGAACCAATCACTCTCCTCTCTTCCTACACGTACACATGCCTTACATCCTCGATAAAAACTTTTCACTGCTTCTAACAACTTGCCTCCCACACCATATATTCTTAGTACCTTCCACAGAGCATCTCTATCAACTCTATCATATGCCTACTCCAGATCCATAAATGCTACATACAAATCCATTTGTTTTTCTAAGTATTTCTCACATACATTCTTCAAAGCAAACACCTGATCCACACACCCTCTACCACTTCTGAAACCACTATGCTCTTCCCCAATCTGATGCTCTGTACATGCCTTCACCCTCTCAATCAATACCCTCCCATATAATTTACCAGGAATACTCAACAAACTTATACCCCTGTAATTTGAGCACTCACTCTTATCCCCTTAGCCTTTGTACAATGGCACTATGCAAGCATTCCGCCAATCCTCAGGCACCTCACTATGAATCATACATACATTAAATAACCTTACCAACCAGTCAACAATACTGTCACCCCCTTTTTTAATAAATTCCACAGCAATGCCATCCAAACCTGCTGCTTTGCCGGCTTTCATCTTCCGTAAAGCTTTTACTACCTCTTCTCTATTTACCAAATCATTTTCCCTAACCCTCTCACTTTGCACACCACCTCGACCAAGACACCCCACATCTGCCACTCTATCATCAAACACATTCAACAAACCTTCAAAATACTCACTCCATCTCCTTCTCACATCACCACTACTTGTTATCACCTCCCCATTAGCCCCCTTCACTGAAGTTCCCATTTGCTCCCTTGTCTTACGCACTTTATTTACCTCCTTCCAAAACATCTTTTTATTCTCCCTGAAATTTAATGATACTCTCTCACCCCAACTCTCATTTGCCCTTTTTTTCACCTCTTGCACCTTTCTCTTGACCTCCAGCCTCTTTCTTTTATACCTCTCCCACTCATTTGCATTTTTTCCCTGCAAAAATCGTTCAAATGCCTCTCTCTTCTCTTTCACTAATAATCTTACTTCTTCATCCCACCACTCACTACCTTTTCTAATCAAACCACCTCCCACGCTTCTCATGCCACAAGCATCTTTTGCACAAGCCATCACTGCTTCCCTAAATACATCCCATTCCTCCCCCACTCTCCTTACCTCCTTTGTTCTCACCTTTTTCCATTCTGTACTCAGTCTTTCCTGGTACTTCCTCACACAAGTCTCCTTCCTAAGCTCACTTACTCTCACCACCCTCTTCACCCCAACATTCTCTCTTCTTTTCTGAAAACCCCAACAAATCTTCACCTTTGCTTCCACAAGACAATGATCAGACATCCCTCCAGTTGCACCTCTCAGCACATTAACATCCAAAAGTCTCTCTTTCGTGCGTCTATCAATTAACACGTAATCCAATAACGCTCTCTGGCCATCTCTCCTACTTACATACGCATACTTATGTATATCTCGCTTTTTCAACCAGGTATTCCCAATCACCAGTCCTTTTTCAGCACATAAATCTACAAGCTCTTCACCATTTCCATTTACAACACTGAACACTCCATGTATACCAATTATTCCCTCAACTGCCACATTACTCACCTTTGCATTCAAATCACCCATCACTATAACCCGGTCTTGCGCATCAAAACCACTAACACACTCATTCAGCTGCTCCCAAAACACTTGCCTCTCATGATCTTTCTTCTCATGCCCAGGTGCATATGCACCAATAATCACCCATCTCTCTCCATCAACTTTCAGTTTTACCCATATCAATCTAGAATTTACTTTCTTACACTCTATCACATACTCCCACAACTCCTGATTCAGGAGTAGTGCTACTCCTTCCCTTGCTCTTGCCCTCTCACTAACCCCTGACTTTACTCCCAAGACATTCCCAAACCACTCTTCCCCTTTACCCTTTAGCTTCGTTTCACTCAGAGCCAAAACATCCAGGTTCCTTTACTCAAACATACTATCTATCTCTCCCTTTTTCTCATCTTGGTTACATCCACACACATTTAGACACCCCAATCTGAGCCTTCGAGGAGGATGAGCACTCCTCGCGTGACTCCTTCTTCTGTTTCCCCTTTTAGAAAGTTAAAATACAAGGAGGGGAGGGTTTCTGGCCCTCCGCTCCCGTCCCCTTTAGTCGCCTTCTACGACACGTGAGGAATGCGTGGGAAGTATTCTTAATCCCCTATCCCCAGGGATAATATATATATATATATATATATATATATATATATATATATATATATATATATATATATATATATATATATATATATATTCTTTCTTTCTTTCATACTATTCGCCATTTCCCGCATTAGTGAGGTAGCGTTAAGAACAGAGGACTGGGCCTTAGAGGGAATATCCTCACCTGGCCCCCTTCTCTGTTCCTTCTTTTGGAAAATTAAAAAAAAAAAAAAAAAAAAAAAAAAAAAAAAAAAAAAACGAGAGGGGAGGATTTCCAGCCCCCCGCTCCCTCCCCTTTTAGTCGCCTTCTACGACACGCAGGGAATACGTGGGAAGTATTCTTTCTCCCCTATCCCCAGGGATAATATATATATATATATATATATATATATATATATATATATATATATATATATATATATATATATATATATACATACATACATATATATATATATATATATATATATATATATATATATATATATATATATATATATATATATATATATATATATATAATATTTTCTTCTCTTAATTCGTTTGAAATAGTTTTTCCCCGGTAGTGGTAAGGGTTGGTAAAACATGGCTGTTGTCAATCTTATCTGCCGTCCGTCCGTCCGTGAAGAAGGAGCGTCGGTAGTTTTCTGACAGTTTAAGTAAAGTTTATCATTGGCTGATATAGTATGGTTGAGGAGGGCGATGAGAGAGAGAGAGAGAGAGAGAGAGAGAGAGAGAGAGAGAGAGAGAGAGAGAGAGAGAGAGAGAGAGAGAGAGAGAGAGAGAGAGAGAGAGAGAGAGAGAGAGAGAGAGAGAGAGAGAGAGAGAGAGAGAGAGCACTACGGTAAGATTGAGCAGCCGAGATCTTGACTCACTTCATATGTCCTGCTGAGATCACACTTACCTCTTGCCAACAAACATTAATTGACATCCAAATTCTTACCATCTACTCCACCCCCTTCCTCACCACCATATCTCTCTTACTCCCCAGACGCACACGTGTACTCAGCGGAGCCCAGACGCACCCGTGGTCAGAGGATCCCTGATGCTACACGTGGTCAGGGGAGCCCAGACGCACCCGTGGTCAGAGGATCCCTGATGCTACACGTGGTCAGGGGAGCCCAGACGCACCCGTGGTCAGAGGATCCCTGATGCTACACGTGCTCAGAGGATCCCTGATGCTACACGTGCTCAGAGGATCCCTGATGCTACACGTGCTCAGAGGATCCCTGATGCTACACGTGCTCAGAGGATCCCTGATGCTACACGTGCTCAGAGGATCCCTGATGCTACACGTGCTCAGAGGATCCCTGATGCTACACGTGCTCAGAGGAGCGCTGATAATACACGTGGTCAGAGGGGCCCAGATGCAAGATAGCTATCATAATTCTAACCTCTCATTGTAACTCAGCTTGTATCATCTTTGTTGTCCTCCTCTGCAACTTTGTTGGTTATTTTTGTATGTAAAGTGGTGTGACCAACATTATGAGTGACGTCAGCCGGCTGGCCAGGTGTTTTACATTTGAATTCCATCATCAGTTGATGACATGAGAGCCATGTGGTGGTGGTGGGTAAGATCTTGATAAAGACATGACAGACCAAGATCATCTGACGGAGGTGAGCCTGGCTCCTCACTCCGACTCACTTGGCTGACAGCTGAGGTGGACTTGGCTTTTGTTGCTTCTTTTCATGTGTTTGTTTTGCTTGCTAGCTGGCCCAAGTTGTTGGTATGTTCTTTTGATTGACTTACACGAGACGTGCGTGGCCCAGGCTGGCTGGTGTGTGGTGTATAGTGTGGCCCAGGCTGGCTGGTGTGTGGTGTATAGTGTGGCCCAGGCTGGCTGGTGTGTGGTGTATAGTGTGGCCCAGGCTGGCTGGTGTGTGGTGTATAGTGTGGCCCAGGCTGGCTGGTGTGTGGTGTATAGTGTGGCCCAGGCTGGCTGGTGTGTGGTGTATAGTGTGGCCCGGGCTGGCTGGTGTGTGGTGTTTAGGGTGGCCCAGGCTGGCTGGTGTGTGGTGTATAGTGTGGCTCAGGCTGGCTGGTGTGTGGTGTATAGTGTGGCCCAGGCTGGCTGGTGTGTGGTGTATAGTGTGGCCCAGGCTGGCTGGTGTGTGGTGTATAGTGTGGCCCAGGCTAGCTGGTGTGTGGTGTATAGTGTGGCCCAGGCTGGCTGGTGTGTGGTGTATAGTGTGGCCCAGGCTGGCTGGTGTGTGATGTATAGGGTGGCCCAGGCTGGCTGGTGTGTGGTGTATAGGGTGGCCCAGGCTGGCTGGTGTGTGGTGTATAGTGTGGCCCAGGCTGGCTGGTGTGTGGTGTATAGGGTGGCCCAGGCTGGCTGGTGTGTGGTGTATAGTGTGGCCCAGGCTGGCTGGTGTGTGGTGTATAGGGTGGCCCAGGCTGGCTGGTGTGTGGTGTATAGGGTGGCCCAGGCTGGCTGGTGTGTGGTGTATAGGGTGGCCCAGGCTGGCTGGTGTGTGGTGTATAGTGTTGTCCTCACTGTGTACGGCTCTCGTGCCTGGTGTGTTGTCCTCACTGTGTACGGCTCTCGTGCATGATGTGTTGTCCTCACTGTGTACGGCTCTCGTGCATGGTGTGTTGTCCTCACTCTGTACGGCTCTCGTGCCTGGTGTGTTGTCCTCACTCTGTACGGCTCTCGTGCTTGGTGTGTTGTCCTCACTGTGTACGGCTCTCGTGCCTGGTGTGTTGTCCTCACTGTGTACGGCTCTCGTGCCTGGTGTGTTGTCCTCACTGTGTACGGCTCTCGTGCCTGGTGTGTTGTCCTCACTGTGTACGGCTCTCGTGCATGGTGTGTTGTCCTCACTGTGTACGGCTCTCGTGCCTGGTGTGTTGTCCTCACTGTGTACGGCTCTCGTGCCTGGTGTGTTGTCCTCACTGTGTACGGCTCTCGTGCCTGGTGTGTTGTCCTCACTCTGTACGGCTTTCGTGCCTGGTGTGTTGTCCTCACTCTGTACGGCTTTCGTGCCTGGTGTGTTGTCCTCACTGTGTACGGCTCTCGTGCATGGTGTGTTGTCCTCACTGTGTACGGCTCTCGTGCATAGTGTGTTGTCCTCATTGTGTACGGCTCTCGTGCCTGGTGTGTTGTCCTCAATGGACATACGGCTTTCGTGAGTTGTCCCAGTACAGGTGGCAGGGTGGGAGGGAGACAGAGGCTCCAGTACCTGTGGGTGGGAGAGACAGGTTCCGGTACTTGTGTCTGACTCACCAGTAAACATGGCGACACACAAATAAACACTACCCACATGACAACACACACTTGCCTGCCGGCTGGCTCACCAGCTGACAGTGGTGGCGAGAGTCTGGTCTTGCTCATAGTTCTCAGTTTGGCCAGCACTTAGGCCCTCGCACACACTGAATTTACTCAGACCGCTTCACATGTCCTGGTTCCTTCCACATATTGGACGTCGCCCCAGTATACCACATCACTAATTCTTTCCATCTAACTTAGGCTGCTTGCACTCCGCAAAGCCTTCTTTATCCCGTGCTTTTATCGCCTTGGTTCCTCCATCCGCTTTCAACACACATATTCTCTTTGTTATTCTCCCTTGCCTATCATTAATGTTTGAATCATTTCATCACACTCTCACTCACACCAAACTCAATATCAAATTTCTCTCAGTCTCTGATGATATGAATATTATGACTCACCTTGGCAGTCGAACTCACGCCACATATTGTTCTCTGATTATTTGCGTCCAACAACAGTTAGGGTTGCTGGCCGTCTCCTACTCATCCAACACTCGGGGTCGAACACATAGTTTCGAATTCTGGTTGTGGTTGTTGGTCTAGTGGTCAAACCAGCTGTTCATCCTCCCCTAGGGATTGGTCGATAAAATGGGGACCTGGCTTAGGTTAGGTTAGGTCATATATACTTATATCACTAAGGAAATGGCCTTAATTAGGGCATTCATTTACATCTGCAGTCTCGGCTAACATAACAGCTAACAGACAGGCTTAGGATCCAGCATAGTGTTGTACAGTGTGAGGGCCAGCATAGTGTTGTACACTGTGAGGGCCAGCATAGTGTTGTACAGTGTGGGGTCCAGCATAGTGTTGTACAGTGTGGGATCCAGCACAGTGTTGTACAGTGTGAGGGCCAGCATAGTGTTGTACAGTGTGGGGTCCAGCATAGTGTTGTACAGTGTGGGGTCCAGCATAGTGTTGTACAGTGTGGGGTCCAGCATAGTGTTGTACAGTGTGGGATCCAGCATAGTGTTGTACAGTGTGGGGTCCAGCATAGTGTTGTACAGTGTGGGATCCAGCATAGTGTTGTACAGTGTGGGGTCCAGCATAGTGTTGTACAGTGTGGGATCCAGCATAGTGTTGTACAGTGTGGGATCCAGCATAGTGTTGTACACTGTGAGGGCCAGCATAGTGTTGTACAGTGTGGGATCCAGCATAGTGTTGTACACTGTGAGGGCCAGCATAGTGTTGTACAGTGTGGGGTCCAGCATAGTGTTGTACAGTGTGGGGGCCAGCATAGTGTTGTACAGTGTGAGGGCCAGCATAGTGTTGTACACTGTGAGGGCCAGCATAGTGTTGTACAGTGTGGGGTCCAGCATAGTGTTGTACAGTGTGGGGTCCAGCATAGTGTTGTACAGTGTGGGGTCCAGCATAGTGTTGTACAGTGTGGGGTCCAGCATAGTGTTGTACAGTGTGGGGTACAGTGTGGGGTCCAGCATAGTGTTGTACAGTGTGGGGGCCAGCATAGTGTTGTACAGTGTGAGGGCCAGCATAGTGTTGTACACTGTGAGGGCCAGCATAGTGTTGTACAGTGTGGGGTCCAGCATAGTGTTGTACAGTGTGGGGTCCAGCATAGTGTTGTACAGTGTGGGGTCCAGCATAGTGTTGTACAGTGTAGGGTCCACCATACAGCATAGTGTTGTACAGTGTGGGGTACAGTGTGGGGTCCAGCATAGTGTTGTACAGTGTGGGGTCCAGCATAGTGTTGTACAGTGTGGGGGCCAGCATAGTGTTGTACAGTGTGGGGGCCAGCATAGTGTTGTACACTGTGAGGGCCAGCATAGTGTTGTACAGTGTGGGGTCCAGCATAGTGTTGTACAGTGTGGGGTCCAGCATAGTGTTGTACAGTGTGGGGTACAGCATAGTGTTGTACAGTGTGGGGTACAGCATAGTGTTGTACAGTGTGGGGTCCAGCATAGTGTTGTACAGTGTGGAGGCCAGCATAGTGTTGTACAGTGTGGGGGCCAGCGTAGTGTTGTACACTGTGAGGGCCAGCATAGTGTTGTACAGTGTGGAGTCCAGCATAGTGTTGTACAGTGTGAGGGCCAGCATAGTGTTGTACAGTGTGGGGTCCAGCATAGTGTTGTACACTGTGAGGGCCAGCATAGTTTTTGTACAGTGTGGGATCCAGCATAGGGTTGTACAGTGTGGGGGCCAACATAGTGTTGTACAGTGTGGGGTCCAGCATAGTGTTGTACAGTGTGGGATCCAGCATAGTGTTGTACACTGTGAGGTCCAGCATAGTGTTGTACAGTGTGGGATCCAGCATAGTGTTGTACAGTGTGGGATCCAGCATAGTGTTGTACAGTGTGGGGTCCAGCATAGTGTTGTACAGTGTGGGGTCCAGCATAGTGTTGTACAGTGTGGGGTCCAGCATAGTGTTGTACAGTGTGGGGTCCAGCATAGTGTTGTACAGTGTGAGGGCCAGCATAGTGTTGTACAGTGTGGGATCCAGCATAGTGTTGTACAGTGTGGGATCCAGCATAGTGTTGTACAGTGTGGGATTCAGCATAGTGTTGTACAGTGTGGGGTCCAGCATAGTGTTGTACAGTGTGAGGGCCAGCATAGTGTTGTACAGTGTGGGATCCAGCATAGTGTTGTACAGTGTGGGATCCAGCATAGTGTTGTACAGTGTAGGGGCCAGCATAGTGTTGTACATTGTGAGGGCCAACATAGTGTTGTACAGTGTGGTATCCAGCATAGTGTTGTACAGTGTGGGGTCCAGCATAGTGTTGTACAGTTTGACGTCCAGCATAGTGTTGTACAGTGTGGGGGCCAGCATAGTGTTGTACAGTGTGGGATCCAGCATGGTGTTGTACAGTGTGGGGTCCAACATAGTGTTGTGCACTGTGGGGTCCAGCATAGTGTTGTACAGTGTGGGGTCCAGCATAGTGTTGTACAGTGTGAGGGCCAGCATAGTGTTGTACAGTGTGGGATCCAGCATAGTGTTGTACACTGTGGGGTCCAGCATAGTGTTGTACAGTGTGGGGGCCAGCATAGTGTTGTACAGTGTGGGGGCCAGCATAGTGTTGTACAGTGTGGGGTCCAGCATAGTGTTGTACAGTGTGGGATCCAGCATAGTGTTGTACACTGTGAGGGCCAGCATAGTGTTGTACAGTGTGGGGTCCAGCATAGTGTTGTACACTGTGGGGTCCAGCATAGTGTTGTACAGTGTGGGGGCCAGCATAGTGTTGTACAGTGTGGGGGCCAGCATAGTGTTGTACAGTGTGGGGTCCAGCATAGTGTTGTACAGTGTGAGGGCCAGCATAGTGTTGTACAGTGTGGGGTCCAGCATAGTGTTGTACAGTGTGGGGTCCAGCATAGTGTTGTACAGTGTGGGGTCCAGCATAAGGTTGTACACTGTGAGGGTCAGCATAGTGTTGTACAGTGTGGGGTCCAGCGTAGTGTTGTACAGTGTGGGGTCCAGCATAGTGTTGTAAAGTGTGGGGTCCAGCATAGTGTTGTACAGTGTGAGGGCCAGCATAGTGTTGTACAGTGTGGGGTCCAGCATAGTGTTGTACAGTGTGGGGTCCAGCATAGTGTTGTACAGTGTGGGGTCCAGCATAGTGTTGTACAGTGTGAGGGCCAGCATAGTGTTGTACAGTGTGGGGTCCAGCATAGTGTTGTACAGTGTGGGGTCCAGCATAGTGTTGTACAGTGTGGGGTCCAGCATAGGGTTGTACAGTGTGTGGGCCAGCATAGTGTTGTACAGTGTGGGGTCCAGCATAGTGTTGTACAGTGTGGGGTCCAGCATAGTGTTGTACAGTGTGGGGTCCAGCATAGTGTTGTACAGTGTGGGGTACAGCATAGTGTTGTACAGTGTGGGGTCCAGCATAGTGTTGTACAGTGTGGGGGCCAGCTGAGTGTTGTACAGGGGGCAGGTGCCAGCTGAGTGTTGTGCAGGAGGCAGAGGCCAGCTGAGTGTTGTACAGGGGGCAGGTGCCAGCTGAGTGTTGTGCAGGAGGCAGAGGCCAGCTGAGTGTTGTACAGGGGGCAGGGGCCAGCTGAGTGAGTGTTGTACAGGGGGCAGGGGCCAGCTGAGTGTTGTACAGGGGGCAGGGGCTAGCTGAATGTTGTACAGGGAGCAGAGGCCAGCTGAGTGTTGTACAGGGGGCAGGGGCCAGCTGAGTGATGTACAGGGGGCAGGGGCCAGCTGAGTGTTGTACAGGGGGCAGGGGCCAGCTGAATGTTGTACAGGGAGCAGAGGCCAGCTGAGTGATGTACAGGGGGCAGGGGCCAGCTGAGTGTTGTACAGGAGGCAGGGGCCAGCTGAGTGTTGTACAGGAGGCAGGGGCCAGCTGAATATTGTACAGGGGGCAGTGGCCAGCTGAGTGTTGTACAGGGGGCAGGGGCCAGCTGAGTGTTGTACAGGGGGCAGGGGCAAGCTGAGTGTTGTACAGGGGGCAGGGGCCAGCTGAGTGTTGTACAGGAGGCAGGGGCCAGCTGAGTATTGTATAGGGGGCAGGGGCCAGCTGAGTGCTGTACAGGGGGCAGGGCCCAGCTGAGTGTTGTACAGGGGGCAGGGGCCAGCTGAGTGTTGTACAGGGGGCAGGGGCCAGCTGAGTGTTGTACAGGGGGCAGTGGCCAGCTGAGTGTTGTACAGGGGGCAGGGGCCAGCTGACTGTTGTACAGAGGCAGGGGCCAGCTGAGTGTTGTGCAGGGGGCAGGGGCCAGCTGAGTGTTGTACAGGGGGCAGGGGCCAGCTGAATGTTGTACAGGGAGCAGGGCCCAGTTGAGTGTTGTACAGGGGGCAGGAGCCAGCTGAGTGTTGTAAAGGGGGCAGTGGCCAGCTGAGTGTTGTACAGGGGGCAGGGGCCAGCTGAGTGTTGTAAAGGGGGCAGTGGCCAGCTGAGTGTTGCACAGGGAGCAGAGGCCAGCTGAGTGTTGTACAGGGGGCAGGGGCCAGCTGAGTGTTGTACAGGGGGCAGGGGCCAGCTGAGTGTTGTACAGGGGGCAGTGGCCAGCTGAGTGTTGTACAGGGGCAGGGGCCAGCTGAGTGTTGTACAGGGGGCAGGGGCCAGCTGAGTGTTGTACAGGGGGGCAGTGGCCAGCTAAGTGTTGTACAGGGGGCAGTGGCCAGCTGAGTGTTGTGCAGTTGGCAGTGGCCAGCTGAGTGTTGTACAGGGGGCAGTGGCCAGCTGAGTGTTGTACAGGGGGCAGGGGCCAGCTGAGTGTTGTACAGGGGGCAGGGGCCAGCTGAGTGTTGTACAGGGGGCGGGGGCGCAAGCAGGGTACACATGCAGTCTGGATTGTAGAAATAAACATAGACCGAAAATTGACTGTCAAGCTGCCAGTGCTCTCTCTCTCTCTCTCTCTCTCTCTCTCTCTCTCTCTCTCTCTCTCTCTCTCTCTCTCTCTCTCTCTCTCTCTCTCTCTGAGGCATCTGAAGAAAAACATGTTTATAAGCAAGGGACAATATGAGGTTCATAGAAGGTATGTTAACGCCAATATTAGTTAAATACAGTGATAATAATGCTAAGAAAATGAACAGTTTTTTCTCGATGTCGTTATAGAATTTGAGAAATTACAGCAGAAAGTTTGACTAGAGAATATAGCTACAGTAAAGATGACTACGGTAGGAAGATTGTGTAAGAATTTGTGGCTAAGAGAATTGTAGAGGAAAGCCTTGCGCAGCGGAAGTACCACAGGGCAGTGACTGTAACCATAATACCAAACATCTGCTGAGAAATAAAAGAAAATTTGATTAGTTATTTTCCTGATGACACTAGGAGCAGTAAATTAATGGAATCAGAAGATAATATAAAGCAATGGTATCGTAGGATCACCAAACAAATAAACTAAAATAAGCTCGAGAAAATTCAGCAGCATTTTATGATCAATGTTGAGAAGATGTGGATCTTGAAGTGTAGCAGGCACGAGAACAACAAACATCTGCCATGTTTACACTGTTGAGGAAGATGACCCACACGAGCCAGCACAATGCTGCAGGACACTGTACTGTACTGGGGAAGGAACAAGGAACTTTTATATCTCTTCATTATTCTTGACTATATAACAGTCTTCTTAATGTGTTTATGCTCTGGATTCACCATTTCTACATACATTTTAAGCCGTTCATCCACCACAGTTATACTATAGGAGATACTATAAAAGTACTTCAATTGTTTTTTTTTTTAAAGTTCTTACTTATTTTCATGTTATATCTTCAGGTTGATCTATCCCTTAATCTTTCAACTAACTATTCACTATCGTTGTCATAATCTACTTTTAAAACTTAAAGGCTATGACCAGGTTATTCCTCACTCTTATTTCTTCGAAAGCGGGAAAACCTTAAGGTCTGTAGACTTTCCTTGTAACTCGAGCTGTCAAAATCCCACCACTATCGTTGTTGGTCTCGTCGAGAGCTGCGCTATTCGCTCTTTGTGCTTCTCTAGGTGTGGTGACTAAACTTAGGAAGCTATTCGAATTTTGGTCTTAAGTACGATGTGAAGAATTTGTTGATTAATTCCTTATCCATGAACTTCGATGAAATTCCAATATTTCCTACCAAACAGTTGGACTCTTTATTTATTCTCCTACCAGACTCTTGCGACAGGTTAAGGGCAATGGACTCCAGCTTATTTTCTCTTAAACAGTAATGGCATCGGGACCTTCTTTCCGTGTGACCCATCCTCATTACTTAACATTTACTCGCTCTGAATTTCATGAACCAAGTATAAGACCAACGTTTGGGCATGTCAAGGTCTTGCTGTCCACTGATACAATCCTCCACGCTTTTCACTTGCCTCATGATCTCTGCTAACGTATTCAGGTAGGTAGGTGTCCGTGCCTTCTGGCAAGTCATTTCCATAGATCAAGAAGATTAGTGGTCCCCGAGCACAACCATGCGGCACTCCGCTTGTCTTGATAAGGCTCCTATGAAAGGCGTCCTTTGTTCCCTCCCATTACGATGATTTCTCCATTTAAGGAGTCGCTCCCTTATTCCTGCGTGGTGGTCCAGCTTCTTAATCAGCCTCCCATGTGGCACTGTGTCATATGCTTCCTGGCTGTCCACATGTAAATAGTCTACCGAACCTTCTCTTTCCTCGACTGCATCAGAGGTCACACTTGTTAAGAGATTTGTTACGCATGACCTCCTTTCCCTGACCCCACGTTCCTCTCACATAGACAGTTTATCATCCACGGGAAATTATCCATTTGCTTCCCAGTACCTTCCAGAGTCCAGTGGTCACCCTGGTGACCATTCTGTACATCCTCCTGCTCTGCTTTCGTATAGATAGTTGGCCGGCACCACTCACTTCTTTACCTTCCTCCGGCCATATCTTATACAGCATGTGTGTGTGTGTGTGTGTGTGTGTGTGTGTGTGTGTGTGTGTGTGTGTGTGTGTGTGTGTGTGTTACTTTATGTACCATGTGTTGTATATGTCAGTGGATGTGTGTATATAGAGTGCGTTGGTGTTTCTTGGTGTGGGAGTGCGTGTGTGTGTTTCTTTGTATGTCTGACTACTGTCTATGTTATGGAGAGAGAATAACAGCTAATGCATCCAGGATTCAAACTTTAGTACTAAGCCCGTGCGTGAATCATGGTCAGCGACGCTTATCACCCCACCAGAGAAGCCCGTGTGTGGGTACCTATTTGTGTCAGTGAGTGTGCGTCTGTGAGCGCTCTTGCCCGTATACATGTAAAGGTATGTCCGCGCTTATCTCTGTGTACCCACCTGTGAGAACACGTGTGTGTGTGTGTGTGTGTGTGTGTGTGCGCGCGCGCGGGCAAGTATAAACATACCAGGGTTTGCGTGTGAAACAGTTTAGACTCCTGAGAGTTATTACGATTATTGTTTATATCAAAGATTAAAATATATCTGGGCTGATATCCTGGTCTGGTGTGGTTGCGCGCGTACACACACACACACACACACACATTAGCACCAGCTGGACGCTTACAGGAAAGAATAGCAGATTTCAGATCTGGAGTGTTTCTTCTCAGGGTATAGTGAGGCCACGCACAGCAGGAGGAGTTGTTTGTGTGCGTTACAGTAATAGCAGGAGCAGCGGGCAGGTTATGTACTGTACAAATACAGAATATAAGATCACGTGTAACACAGTATGTGTACTGAAAGGCATGTGAGTTGAAAAAAGAATAGTGGTGCATAATTACTGGCGAGATTGGCACAGACTGAATCTAAATTCATTCGACACATAACAAATTTACATATTTATGACAGTATTGATACCAGAGGGTAGAGGAATCATGACATCATGTAACTGATGATGAATCATGAGGAGGGTGTGTGATGCACTCCAGGAACATGATCGCATCATATAGAAAATTGATTTCTTGATGAATCCACATAGGATAACGAACGGCAGTAGTGTTACCAAGCTTGGGGTACCCACCCACGGACGGCAGTAGTGTTACCAAGCTTGGGGTACCCACCCAAGGACGGCAGTAGTGTTACCAAGCTTGGGGTACCCACCCAAGGACGGCAGTAGTGTTACCAAGCTTGGGGTAACCACCCAAGGACGGCAGTAGTGTTACCAAGCTTGGGGTACCCACCCACGGACGGCAGTAGTGTTACCAAGCTTGGGGTAACCACCCAAGGACGGCAGTAGTGTTACCAAGCTTGGGGTACCCACCCACGGAC
The DNA here is from genome assembly GCF_036320965.1 of Panulirus ornatus. Lineage (NCBI taxonomy): Eukaryota > Metazoa > Arthropoda > Malacostraca > Decapoda > Palinuridae > Panulirus > Panulirus ornatus. Next base: position 10,405,991 of record NC_092245.1, read on the forward strand.
GGCAGTAGTGTTACCAAGCTTGGGGTACCCACCCACGGACGGCAGTAGTGTTACCAAGCCAGAGGTACACATTTGCAACATATTTGCGTAAGAGGCAGCAGGGCACATGACATCTGAAGACTGCAGATGGGATCCCTAACACGACTGGGAACCCTGGGATCCTCACACTACAGGAGAACCTTAATTGTTAATAAGACCGTAGAGGATAGTGTTTCCAAAGGAGGGTCAAAAACCACGAGGTAAAGAACTGTAAACCAAGACCACGAGGTAGAGAACAGTAAACCAAGACCACGAGGTAGAGAACTGTAAACCAAGACCACGAGGTAGAGAACTGTAAACCAAGACCACGAGGTAGAGAACTGTAAGTAAATACCACATGGGAGATGTGTAAACCATGAAACTCATGTTTCTAGATAACATCCTCTTAGGCTCTCCTGTCAGAATGGTCGCCACTCAACTACGGTATTCAAGGTGAAGGAAGGATCAGAGGCAAGGTTACGTGTGGGCACACGATGAAGGGCGGTACAAGCCAGGCTGGGGAGAGCGGCTCCAACCTTTCATCTGAGATCATTTATGTCTGACTTGTTGATGGCTGTCTCATCTGCCGCTTGTTGATACGACACTGTTGATTCCTGGTGACCTACCACCGCCGACTGACCTCCATCACTGTATATAGCGTAGGAAAATATTCTTTCCTCAGGTTAACTGTACATATGGTAGTGAAGGCTTCCATCTTCCTCAACAGGTTAACTGGTTGTGAAGACTTCCTTCTTCTAAGGTTAATCTAGATTTCAGATTTCAGATATTGATTTCAAGAGAAATTAAACTATCCACAATATTGTGAGTTGCTCTCACACACAGTACCTGGGGACTCACTTGTAGGCATTGATGAACAACGATCCTTACACGTATTCATCAGACATTAACAACCAAATAATGCATTGCAAAAAACTGACATTATTAATCATATCATCTCACTCTGTAAGCTAGACAGTATGTTACATTTCTTGATATGGTGCTCAAGGTTATACTTTACCTCATCAAAACTGTTTTATTTTCCTCCTCAAGACTTACTCCTTATTCCCATCTCCTCTTCTATACTCTATATTCCCAGCCATTCTTGTATACTCCATATTCGTATTCATTTTTGTATACTCCATATTCCCATCCATTCTTGTATACTACATATTCCCATCCATTCTTGTATACTACATATTCCCATCCATTCTTGCATACTCCATATTACCATCCACTCTATACTTCATTTTCCCATCCATTCTTGTATCTTTTATATTCCTCTCCACATGTATCATCCTCCCACTCAGTATTCGTATCGTTTTCTTTTATATCCTCTCTCACCAACGGTAGCTCCTCCTGAAATTTTCCTTTGAGTGTTCTTGGAGTGTGCTCCATGTGTAGGTCCACGATCACCGTGGACGAACATTCATATTTTGCCAGAGTATCGGCCATATGATTTCCCATGAGTCCAACATGTTCAGGTTTTGAAAGGATTGAAACGCGTCTTCCACAAGTGTCTAATAACCGGACTCTTAAATTTACTGATTGATCATATCTTTACTTATAATGTCATCTGATTAGCCACTTCCTAATCCATTACACCATCTTTTATCAAAATGGCATTCAGATTCACGTACCGTCAGGTTATCATATTGAGAATAAACTCATCCTACAAAGCGTCAGCGTCATTAATAGCAACTTTTCTAGGAAACTCCATGAGTCAGTCTACCACATGTGTTATTCCAGATCCCACTCCTAAGGTTAATCTTAACCTTGTATCTAAACGCATGGTTGCCGGCCTACAATTTTCACAGCTGGACGTCTGGTCAAATGAAAGTCATGCGAGATACCCCATCGTAGCTGAGATATGATAAATCTTGGAGCTTTTTACATTGGCTTGGACGGCAAAATGAGGTATAGTTTGTCAGGGCAGGTTAGGTGTCGTTTAATTTACGTTAGGTTAGGTTGGTTTGTTAGGTTAGGTGACGTTTAGTTTGTTAGGTCAGGTTTAGTTTTATTTAGGGTAGGTGACGTTTAGTTTAAGTTAGGGTAGGTTTGGTGACAATTAGTTTGTTAGGGTAGGTGAGGTTTACTTTACGTTAGTTTAGGGTAGGTGAGGTTTAGTTTGTTAGGTGAGGTTTAGTTTGTTAGGTTAGGTTAGGTGAGGTTTAGTTTGTTAGGTTAGGTTAGGTGAGGTTTAGTTTGTTAGGTTAGGTTAGGTGAGGTTTAGTTTGTTAGGTTAGGTAGGTTTAAGTGTTAGGTTAGGTGACGTTTAGTTTGTTAGGTTTGGTGACGTTTAGTTTGGTTAGGTTAGGTAAGGTTTAGTTTATGTACGGTTAGGTTTAGTTTATGTAAGGTTAGGGTTAGTTTAAGTTAGTTAGGTTAGGTGAGGTTTAGTTTAAGTAAGGTTAGGTTAGGTTTAGTTTAAGTTAGGTGATGTTTAGTTTTTAAGTTAGGGTTGCCATGTGCCTGGTAACAATCAGGAGGGATGTGCCACTTGCCAGTTTCGTTGTAATGTAATGGTAATGTATCCCTAGTATGTTGCTTCATGTGTACATCTGAGGATGATCCCCGTGTGGGTGTTGGGCGGGCGGCCACCATGGGTCATCCTCCTGCCCTCTGGTGTCAGTGAGGTGAACACAGTAGGCTCAGAAAGCTCTTTACTTGCTAAGATGAATATTTATAGTGGATAACACTGTACGAGTTCTTAGTGATGACTCCAACACTTACACGACTGTAAAACAGACTTCTTTCACTAGACCCGCATAACAAGGAAAGTATTGCCTGTGGTTGGCCTTACCTGTAAGGCGTGGTATTGGATTACTGACCTGGAGGTGAGGCAGATCATGCTTCAGTCCTGAGTCTTATACCTTTCCAACACTTGCCCACCATCACAGCTCCACTCATACGATAGTATTCACGTGACCACCATCCTTTGTATTAATACTATAGTTTTTTTTTCAGTCGGAATTATCTATTCATCGTCATATTTCACGTATAATGGGTTTAATGATTATGATGTATCATGCAAACACTCACCTGATCCAGTCTTTACCTATGTCAGCCTTCATCCAGTTATTTCAACCTTTTATTTTCCATACTGACGTTGATAATGAGAGATGATGTACCTATTCCAGTACATCTGTTGTATTGCCTTACTATTTCGTCGTTAAATCTTATTGATACTTGGCTTGGTCACTGTTAATACATACTCCTGGCCCCATATTTTCTCTCATTCGTTAGCAGTAACTTCTGCTGACCTCATGTGGCCTTACTAGTAAAGTTTTGTTGCCCCATGTGTACCCTCATTCGTGCTAAAGTTTGCTGCCCCCATACACGTATATCGTTATCATGATAGCTGTGAAGATACCTGTAACTAAAAGCTCTAATCAAGGCTTGTCCGTCTACAACCCCCTCCCCCTCCCTCCATACATTTATAAAGGTGTCACACATATTTCAATATTTTGTTATCTCTCATTTGGCCTTGATTCCCATCTGCAGATGTCAGGCCATGGAACTGGTAAGTTTCCTAAAGTATTCTAGGTCTATTTTGGGGTCCATATGGTCTTGAAATGAGGCGAGGCACTGATGAGGTGTTACAGAAGGTACCGCCAGATCGTGCGCTCATTGGACATAGAAATCTCATGTATACCCACACTTGATTGCTTCAAGACGAGAATTCGGGCTTTCTCCTCCTTAGAGGGGTAAGAGCCAATTATCCCTAAGCACAGTCAAATGAAATACAGTGCCCAGAAACGACACTCCCAAAATGAAGTGGCATCCAGGAGGATTAAGAAAGATTATTATATTATCCTTCCTTAACGATATCGTGATTCCTGAGTCACACTAAGGCGGGCTGCTGGTAGTCACACCATTAGAAACACGTCTCAGCGACCACATGTACGATGATTTCACCCTGAGAGCGTCCTGTGTTTGTGTCCAAAACAAACTTTAGCCGTGAATCGCTTCTGAAAATGTATAGGGTGGACAGTGTTTTTCGGGGAGTATGTGATAGAATGTAAGAAAGTAAATTCTCGATTAATATGGGTAAAGCTGAAAGTTGATGGAGAGAGATGGGTGATTATTGGTGCATATGCACCTGGGCATGAGAAGAAAGATCATGAGAGGCAAGTGTTTTGGGAGCAGCTGAATGAGTGTGTTAGTGGTTTTGATGCACGAGACCGGGTTATAGTGATGGGTGATTTGAATGCAAAGGTGAGTAATGTGGCAGTTGAGGGAATAATTGGTATACATGGGGTGTTCAGTGTTGTAAATGGAAATGGTGAAGAGCTTGTAGATTTATGTGCTGAAAAAGGACTGATGATTGGGAATACCTGGTTTAAAAAGCGAGATATACATAAGTATACTTATGCAAGTAGGAGAGATGGCCAGAGAGCGTTATTGGATTACGTGTTAATTGACAGGCGCGCGAAAGAGAGACTTTTGGATGTTAATGTGCTGAGAGGTGCAACTGGAGGGATGTCTGATCATTATCTTGTGGAGGCTAAGGTGAAGATTTGTATGGGTTTTCAGAAAAGAAGAGTGAATGTTGGAGTGAAGAGGGTGGTGAGAGTAAGTGAGCTTGGGAAGGAGACTTGTGTGAGGAAGTACCAGGAGAGACTGAGTACAGAATGGGAAAAGGTGAGAACAATGGAAGTAAGGGGAGTGGGGGAGGAATGGGATGTATTTAGGGAATCAGTGATGGATTGCGCAAAAGATGCTTGTGGCATGAGAAGAGTGGGAGGTGGGTTGATTAGAAAGGGTAGTGAGTGGTGGGATGAAGAAGTAAGAGTAAGAGAAGAGAGAGGCATTTGGACGATTTTTGCAGGGAAAAAATGAAATTGAGTGGGCGATGTATAAAAGAAAGAGGCTGGAGGTCAAGAGAAAGGTGCAAGAGGTGAAAAAAAGGGCAAATGAGAGTTGGGGTGAGAGAGTATCATTAAATTTTAGGGAGAATAAAAAGATGTTCTGGAAGGAGGTAAATAAAGTGCGTAAGACAAGGGAGCAAATGGGAACTTCAGTGAAGGGCGCAAATGGGGAGGTGATAAGTAGTGGTGATGTGAGAAGGAGATGGAGTGAGTATTTTGAAGGTTTGTTGAATGTGTTTGATGATAGAGTGGCAGATATAGGGTGTTTTGGTCGAGGTGGTGTGCAAAGTGAGAGGGTTAGGGAAAATTATTTGGTAAACAGAGAAGATGAAAGATGAAAGCCGGCAAGGCAGCAGGTTTGGATGGTATTGCAGTGGAATTTATTAAAAAAGGGGGTGACTGTATTGTTGACTGGTTGGTAAGGTTATTTAATGTATGTATGACTCATGGTGAGGTGCCTGAGGATTGGCGGAATGCGTGCATAGTGCCATTGTACAAAGGCAAAGGGGATAAGAGTGAGTGCTCAAATTACAGAGGTATAAGTTTGTTGAGTATTCCTGGTAAATTATATGGGAGGATATTGATTGACAGGGTGAAGACATGTACAGAGCATCAGATTGGGGAAGAGCAGTGTGGTTTCAGAAGTGGTAGAGGATGTGTGGATCAGGTGTTTGCTTTGAAGAATGTATGTGAGAAATACTTAGAAAAGCAAATGGATTTGTATGTAGCATTTATGGATCTGGAGAAGGCATATGATAGAGTTGATAGAGATGCTCTGTGGAAGGTATTAAGAATATATGGTGTGGGAGGCAAGTTGTTAGAAGCAGTGAAAAGTTTTTATCGAGGATGTAAGGCATGTGTACGTGTAGGAAGAGAGGAAAGTGATTGGTTCTCAGTGAATGTAGGTTTGCGGCAGGGGTGTGTGATGTCCCCATGGTTGTTTAATTTGTTTATGGATGGGGTTGTTAGGGAGGTGAATGCAAGAGTTTTGGAAAGAGGGGCAAGTATGAAGTCTGTTGGGGATGAGAGAGCTTGGGAAGTGAGTCAGTTGTTGTTCGCTGATGATACAGTGCTGGTGGCTGATTCATGTGAGAAACTGCAGAAGCTGGTGACTGAGTTTGGTAAAGTGTGTGAAAGAAGAAAGTTAAGAGTAAATGTGAATAAGAGCAAGGTTATTAGGTACAGTAGGGTTGAGGGTCAAGTCAATTGGGAGGTGAGTTTGAATGGAGAATATATATATATATATATATATATATATATATATATATATATATATATATATATATATATATATATATATACACTAGTCTAAGCCAGATACCAGTTTATCGACCAGCTGCTCATGGAGGAGGAACCGCTAGGTTGACGTCAGGGCGACTCTGCTATCAGGATTCAGAATTGTAAGGCTCAGTCTATAGCGGCCCATGAAAACGTCACATGACAACACACACACACACACACACACACACACACACACACACACCACACACACACCAGTAACATCAACACAAAAGCAACTCACAAATTAGATGCCCTCAGAACATTTACTAGCACCAAATTTGAACAAAATGAAAGCAAGAAAAAAAATCTCAACATTCTTTGCCAACAAATCATCTGCTTCACCAAACTGTGCGTTATCTGCCTGGTCTCCCCCATCCCTCCAAAACAAATATAGCAAAGCTGCAAACCGCACAAAACCGTACACTCAACAATCACCGGTTACCTAACAACTACAAGCAGTCAACACTTGCTCAATGAAACAAAGACTTCCCAACAGTCCCACTTGAAGATGCTCAGCACTCGGTTGTCAATCAGTACTATACCCTTCCCATCCACGCCTCTCCAGAAATCACCACCAGCTCCCAAATAAAATTAAAAAACTTTCCTGTCTCTCGTTTCAGCAACCTCTTCTCATAGATCCCCCAGCTCCAACAAATATAACACTGACAAAACACATATACACTGAAATAACCCCACGAGCATTAAGCAATCGCCCTCCCAACTCAATCTTGTGCTCCACCCCACCAGACATACGCCCATCATATGCCACACTTCCCAGACAAACACGCCACGCTTTCCCGTCTACGCCCTGGACATCGCCCGTCTTTACAACACTATAAACACCGTTTTGATATATTCAGAGACCCTTCACGCCCATGATATAACTACCATAACGAGGACACTGAGCACTTACTACTTGACTGTCCTGTGCCCTCTGCATACACACACACACACACACCTTGAGTACGCTTTATTACTTATGGTTCAGACCGATGGACGTGGCCGGCAAACTGAGCATTGCAGGAGCTCCTTAAAGATAACAGGGAATTCTTGAACAGGAAGGGTATATAACCCTGTTCTGCTGACCTTTATAAACTCTTACTAGTAAAGAGACCTACTGCTCAATATATATATCTCTACCAGTGATAAGTTCTGTTGACCCTTTATATACTCCATTCACTATGATAGGTTGTAACGACGTACATATTTTTTTTCATTATCTGATATTAATTTGGAGTTACAGTGTAAGAGTGCTATCGTTTCCTTATTACTATTTCTGTTCGGAGATTCCGCCTATTCTCGGAGAACAGCTTTCCTTATTGTAATATACCCCTTTGTTCCACCGAATCATGTTATCGTAATATTTTCCTGTCTCATTCCCTTCTCAAATTTCTAAGATCCCGTTCAATCGTCATTTTGTTACTGTAGGATTTTCTCTTCATTATTACTCTTACTGATTTATGTTTGTTTATTTCTCTGCTCCTCTGTATTACCTGGTTATGATTACAAGTTACTCAAAGATTCACCACACAAACCTTCAGCTAGTAATAGCAACTAGATACTAGTACTATTAACTGCGACTTGTACTAAAGTTTTGAATAATAAAATGACAAAGCTAGGTTTGGTGGGTGTCTACGTCACGACTTGCCGCAGCCATGATTCTTCATTATTCTAATTCTCATATTTGTGACCGCTCTTTGGTATTAGGTTATTGCGTTAATGACACCGATTATGGACATTGTTTGAACATGAACTGATTTAGATCGATTTTTGTATGTGCTATCTAAAGATACATTTGAAATTAAAAGTTAATTAGTGAACACCACAGAAATGGAGGCAATGGCTAACTAATATTTTGAATTATATAGAAGTTTTACCTTGGTCAATAGTTCACCGTGTGTATTGTGAGAGGGAAAGACGGCGGGCTCTCTGAAGACGAGGGCCCAGGCTAGGTTAAGGGCTGTAAATATTTAACACCACATTCTGCACCAGCACTTAGACTATTTCAGCTTGCACAAAAATTATTCAAAGATTTTCGATATTTACTTGGCTGACCCTTGGCTCTCTCTGGAAAACTGTTTTTGCGTTCGGACTTTGGGTCACCGAAAATGTAGGCACTTTTTGCAGACTTTTATTCAGAGTAAAATACGGTTCCCATAAGGATTCACCACACGTGAATTTCGTTACTAAAACATCACTAGAACCTTAGGTTCACACCTTCCCAATGACTGACTTGTTGACAACAGTATCTCTGGAACATGCTAGGGAACAGGAATTTTAGTATACTGTTGCTGAAACCTATTAATGCATATACATTAATCTAGAACGGTAGACCATGCTATCTTAGAAATATAAGTGCCCGGAGAACACGACTTAACTCAGATAATTTTGAGGCCGATACACCTTTAATAAGGTTTTCAGTTGACACGTCGGATGACGCACGTTAGTCAGTCAAAGAGGGAGTATAGAGAAGGTGTTCCTCCCTTAATGCCTGGCGCCAAACTGGCCATGGTGTGCTTGGCACGATATCACCATTTTTTTTTTTCTTTTCTACGGGTGTGCGCTCATGTCGGGGTCCCTGCTGACGCGACGACGGTGGTGTCCCTTTGTATTTATAACTGACGAACCATTTCTAACTTTGGGGTTAATAGTTTTTGTATGCGTATATTTTATTAACTTTAGCATAAATGATCTTTGACTTCCTGTATTTTCTTAACACGAAAGAATCTTATATTTCAGCTGGTGAGTTGTTTAAAGCTGTTAGCTAGCCAGTTTACTTGATATTGAGAAATTACATGAAATATTTAAACAATTCCTGAAGAGAAAAATGCAAAAAATGTTAAAAGTATTTACTTAGCAGCAACGTGTAATGATATAGCTAAAGGTACCATCAAAATTCAGAAATGATTAACATGTTTATGTGCCAAAAAGAAAAAGGGCATAAGCAGTCAGTTTTGAGTTATATTACACACAAACCAGTAATGTTAAATTATATGTACACGAAAAAGCACATACCGTAGCTTATATGTTATCTGATTTGTTCGTATTGTCAATACTAAGAAGTGAGGTGATCAATTCTGGGAAGAAGAAAATCCAAATCCGGATTCATGATCCGGCAGGCTGGACCAAAATAAACATAGGAATTCACTTCTGAAGGACGTGAATCACGTGTTTTATTTTAATGTTAGGTCACTAAGTCAGGTGACAAGAGAAATGAGTCCAAAGTAAGTATTATTGATCAATATTATTTTTTTTCTAGTAGTGGCACGGGATTTAGAGAACTGTGAGCATGATGAACCAACTTAGGGAACTTTAATGTTGGAAGTTTTCAGTTTTGTATGCTAAAGCGTAAATGTGGCTAAACCAACAGACCATACTCCATTGCCTATAGGTTACTTAGGGATACAGTAATCTAACATGGCCCATAAGGCACATCATTTCGAAAATTTGGACGTGTTCACATTCTGTTTTGCTGCTCGTACTTAGAGCGTACCTATAGGCACTGCATGCTATGGCAATAGGGTGTGTTTGTTACGGGGGGGAAATAGTGTGAAATAATGTACAAGCAGGTAAGGTACCAACAGAATCTATTATATCTTCGCCATACCGCCGAAAAGATACTTGAAATAATCTAACATTATGTTGGTCACCTGGTGGGGTCGTCAATTATGTTAAGATATACATTCCACTGTTACGGAGGATTGCACATAAACCATTATTACATAATCTTGTAACTGATGTGGTAATTGTACAAATTAAAGGTTAAAAAAAGACGATAAAAAAGTACAAAAGTACAGTTGAACTAGATACATATTATTATTTCAAATTGATTTAAAATTATTATAAAGAGCTGAGCACAGACACTAGCTGCAGAATAGAAGAGTTGAAAGTTAGTCACATATGAAGATCATTAACACTTCTTCTATTGCATGATGGCTTACTGTTTCTTCAGTTGACCGTGTTGGCTGTGCATTATCCAGAACTGATTGGTATATTTTGTCTAGAATACTTTATTGAACACTAAGATAAATGTAGACTACTATGGAGATTAGGTAAGGTTTTCATAGGTTCTGTTGAATTTTTACAATTGTGTTATCAGCCTTTACTTTAGTATACCCCATATTTGATCTGATGTACTACTATATTAAGTTTGAAAGATAAGATCATTCATTCAGGTATTTCTGTAATCACAGTGCCGACATATTGTCTGTTAATGAAGTTGTTGAGACCCATCAAAATCCAAGAGGTTTGCAGTAGAATCAGTGATTTACATAGTAATACTGCAGGAGAGCTAGTCTACCAATGAAATGAAAGTTTATGTTAGCAATTTACTACTCTTCAGTATATTTTTTATAATTTTGTTTTTGTGATTTTCTTTCTGATGATGCAGCACCATAATTACTGCAGTGTAGTAGTAAGCATTGCTCTTAGTCTCTTTTTCTATGTCATGAAATCCACTGAAATTCAAGAAGAATTGGGTAATTCGATGGACTGTTCTTCAGTATCGCAGGTGTATTTTATTGATCCCACAGTAATCCTTTTGAATATTGGCTCTAAGCTGTTGAATTCACTTTCACCTTTTAACTTTTGCTCTTAATGTGATCTCTCTTTCTTCAAGAGTCAGGTTTGCAAATGAATTGCCAAAATAAATTTGTTTCATTAATAGACTAGGTCTTCTATAGTATTGCTGTGTATATTGCAGATCCTACTGCCTCTGTAATTGCTCCTGTGCTTGTTCGTGTGTTCTGATTCTTTATGAAAACCGGAACCTTTCCTTCATCTTGGAAGCATGTGTTGGTACATCCCATCCCTAAGAAGGGTGACTGTTCAAACTCCTTGAACTACTGTACTGTTGCTTTGACATCTACCATTTTCAGGGTCTTTGAATCCTTCCTCATTTCCCATATCCTTAGACATCTTGAATGTCACAGTCTTCTCTTTGATCACCAATATGGCTTCTGTAAGGTCAAATCCATTGATGATATTCTTTCTTATCATATCAGTGTCTGGTCATCATCCCTGAAAGATTTTGGGGAATCCTATGCAGTTGCCCTCGACACATCCAAAGCTTTTGACAGAATTTGGCATCGAGGTCTCATCTCTAAGCTTCCTTCTCTTGGCTTTCCTCTCTCACTTTGCTCCATCATATCTAGCCCCCTCTCTGGCTTATCTATCTCAGTGGTTGTTGATGGATCAGCCCCCAGTCTCCATCAACAGCAGCATTCTTCAAGGTTCTGTCCTGTTCCCCTAAACTTTTTCTCCTTTTTATCAATGATTTCCTCTTTTCCTCAGATAAGCAAATGCACTCATATGCTGATGATTCAGCACTGCTTTTTTCCACTTCCTTCAATTCTGCTCCCTCTTCTTTCACTCAATCTGCACCTTGTCTCAGCATAACTTCCTTAGTAAACTCAGACTTGGACAGGACCTATCAATAGGGTAGACAAACTCTGGTTAAGATTGATTCCTCTTAAACCCAGTTTCTACCCATCTCTATATGAAAAGTTCCCCACAACTTTCATCTCTCCTTTGATGGTTCTGCAGTTCTACATCTTGACTCAATGAGCATATTTGGTATTATTGTAACATCCATCTTTCATGGATACCCCACATTTTGTAAACAGCTAAGTCTGCCTCTAAGAAACTGGGAGTCCTGTTAAGATGTCGAAATTTCTTTTCTTCTAAACAGTTGCTCTGTTCATACGAAGGATTGATCTGTGCTTGTATGGAGTGCTGCTTCACCTGTGGGGTAGTTCTAGCTCTGCATCCGTCCTTGCCAGAGATGAGGCAGAAGTGGTCTGACTCATAAACTCCCAGGCTAACCTCAAACCTTACACTGCTTGCCCTATGCCTCAATATTGGTTTACTTTCCCTCTTTTATAGGTATTACTTTGCTTTTCTCCTGAGAAGTGGCTATATGTATACATAGTTGCCCCCCACACACATATACATACATATACATTTCTATGTATACATACATAGACATATATACACATGTACATATCCATACTTGCCACCTTCATCCATTTCTGTCACCACCCTGCCACACGTACTTGCCAGAGATGAGGCAGAAGTGGTCTGACTCATAAACTCCCAGGCTAACCTCAAACCTTACACTGCTTGCCCTATGCCTCAATATTGGTTCACTTTCCCTCTTTTATAGGTATTACTTTGCTTTTCTCCTGAGAAGTGGCTATATGTATACATAGTTGCCCCCCCACACACATATACATACATATACATTTCAATGTATACATACATAGACATATATACACATGAACATATCTATACTTGCCACCTTCATCCATTTCTGTCACCACCCCGCCACACGCGAAATAGTGTCCCCCCCTTTTTCAACGAGGCAGCGCCAGGAACAGACAAAAAAAAGGTCACATTCGTTCAAATTCAGTCTTAGCTGTCATGTGTAATGCACTGAAACCATAGCTACCTTTCCACAATCGAGCCCCTCAGACCTTTCCATGGTTTACCCGAGACGCTTCACATGCCCTGGTTCAATCCACTGACAGCACGTTGACCCTGGTAAACCACATCGTTCCAATTCACTCTATTCCTTGCACGCGTTTCACCCTCCTGCATGTTCAGGCCCTAGGAAAAGACAACAAAGGCCCCATTCGTTCACACTCAGTCTCTAGCTGTCATGAAATAATGCCCGAAACCACAGCTCCCTTTCCACATCCAGGCCCCACAGAACTTTCTGTGGTTTACCCCAGATGCTTCACATGCCCTGATTCAATCCATTGACTGCACGTTGACCTCAGTATACCACATCGATCCAATTCACTCTATTCCTTGCCTGCCTTTCACCCTCCTGCATGTTCAGGCCCCAATCACTCAAAATCTTTTTCACTCCATCTTTCCACCTCCAATTTGGTCTCCCACTTCTCCTCGTTCCCTCCACCTCCGACACATATATCCTCTTGGTCAATCTTTCCTTACTCATTCTCTCCATGTGCCCAAACCATTTCAAAACACCCTCTTCTGCTCTCTCAAGCACGCTCTTTTTATTTCCACACATCTCTCTTACCCTTACATTACTTACTCGATCAAACCACCTCACACCACATATTGTCCTCAAACATCTCATTTCCAGCACATCCACCCTCCTGCGCACAACTCTATCCACAGCCCACACCTCGCAACCATATAACATTGTTGGAACCACTATTCCTTCAAACATACCCATTTTTGCTTTCGGAGATAATGTTCTCGACTTCCAAACATTCTTCAAGGCTCCCAGGATTTTCGCCCCTCCCCCACCCTATGTTTCACTTCCGCTTCCATGGTTCCATTCGCTGCCAGATCCACTCCCAGATATCTAAAACACTTTACTTCCTCCAGTTTTTCTCCATTCAAACTTACCTCCCAATTGACTCGACCCTCAACCCTACTGTACCTAATAACCTTGCTCTTATTCACATTTACTCTTAACTTTCTTCTTTCACACACTTTACCAAACTCAGTCACCAGCTTCTGCAGTTTCTCACATGAATCAGCCACCAGCGCTGTGTCATCAGCGAACAACAACTGACTCACTTCCCAAGCTCTCTCATCCACAACAGACTGCATACTTGCCCCTCTTTCCAAAACTCTTGCATTCACCTCCCTAATAACCCCATCCATAAACAAATTAAACAACCATGGAGACATCACACACCCGTGCCGCAAACCTATTTATTTACTTTATTATTTTTTTCTTATACTTTGCGGCAGGATTGTGTAATGTCTCCATGGTTGTTTAATTTGTTTACGGGGTAAATGCAAGAGTTTTGGAGAGAGGGTTGAGGATGTATTCTGTTGGGGATGAGAGGGCCTGGGAAGTGTCAGTTGTTGTTCGCTGATGATACAACTCTGATGGCTGATTTGTGGGAGAAACTGCAGAAGTTGGTGACTGACTTTGGAAAAGGGTGTGAAATAAGAAAGTTGACATTAAATGTGAATCAGAGCAAGGTTATTAGGTTCCGTAGGGTTGAGGGACAAAAGTTAACTGGGAATTAAGTTTGAATGGAGAAAAATTGGAGGAAGTGGTGTTTTAGATATCTGGGAATGGACTTAGCAGTGAATGGAACCATGGAAGTGGAACTGTCACAGGGTGGGGAGGGGACAAAGGTTTTGGGAGCGATGAAGAATGTGTGGAAAGAGAGAACGTTATCTTGGAGAGCAAAAATGGGTATGTTTGAAGGAATAGTAGTTCCAACAATATTATATGGTTGTGAGGCATGGGCTCTGGATAGGATTGTATGGAGGAGGGTGGATGTGTTGGAAAGGAAATGCTTCAGGACAGTATGATGTGGTGTGAGATGGTTTGATCGAGTAAGTAATGAAAGGTTAAGAGAAATGTATGGTAATAAAAAGAGTACCACATGGTTGAGAGAGCAGAAGAGGGTGTGTTGAAATGGTTTAGACACATGAGAGAATGAGTGAGGAAAGGTTGACAAAGAGGAGACCAAATTGGAGGTGAAAGGATTGAGTGAGAAAGATATTGAGCATTTGGGTCCTGAACATACAGGAGAGTGAGAGGCATGCAAGGAATAGAGTAAATTGGAACGATGTGGTATACTGGGGTCAACATTCAGTCAGTGGACTGAACCAGGGCATGCAAAATGTCTGTAATAAACCATGGAAAGGTCTGTGGGGCCTGGATGTGGATAGGGAGTTGTGGTTTTGGTGCTTGACACATGACAGTTAGAGAGAGACTGACTGTGAATGAATGTGGCTTTTTTTGTCTGTTTTCCTGGTGCTGCCTCACTGACACGGGTTGGTGATGCTGTTTCCTGTGAGACAGGGTGGAGCAGGGAATGGATGAAGGAAAGCGAGTGAATGGGTAAATGGGTATATGTGTATATGGTTGCGTATGTGGGCCCAGGCAGGTGGATTGGGTCATTGATTGACCAAGCTGTTGGAAACTGCAGCTCTCAGGCCTGCATATCCCTCACAGCCTGGCTTGTCTGGTAAACTGTGTAGGTAATTGTCCAGTGCACTCTTTGAACATCTTTACTGTGCATCCCATGCTGTTTCTATGTGTAGATGACAAGATATTGAAGAGTCGTGAGCCCCAGATGGTATTTCTATTCATACATGTGGCACCTCTGGATTTCAGAGGTAATATTTTACGAAGTCTTCCATGCCTGTTGTGCCAGTAGGATGTTATTTCTGAATGTATGTTAGGAACCATACCTTATAGAATATTCCGGGTATAGATGGTGATATACTTCTTCCTCTGTGTTCCAGGGAATATAGTCTCACTGTTTTTAGTCATTCTCAGTAATTTAGTTACTTACCTCATTAATATGGAATGTGAAAGACCTGTGGACACTATAAATCTGCAGTTTTGCATGCCTTGTGGGGTGATGTTAGAATACAGCATTATTCATTTTGGGAAAGAATTAGAGCCTTAAATGATATCTTATTGGTTTTTCTTCCATTGTCTTGAAAATCTGCAGGATTCTGCCTGCCATCCTTCAGCATGAAGTAACCATTGTTTTGTTGTGTTCACAGAAGGTTAGGTCATCAGATTATTACTCCAAGGTCTTTCACATTATTAATTTGGTTTATGATAGTGTCCAGTATACTGTTTTGATTTCTTCATATTCCCCATACCAGAGGAGTTTGAATTTATATCCATTGAAAAGCATGTTGTTTTGGGTTGTCCAGTTAAAGACTTCATTCATGTCTATTAGGAGCATTTAGGTATCTTCTGTTAATATTATTTTCATATTTATTAGGGAGGTAAATGCAAGAGTTTTGGAAAGAGGGGCAAGTATGAAGTCTGTTGGGGATGAGAGAGCTTGGGAAGTGAGTCAGTTGTTGTTCGCTGATGACACAGCGCTGGTGGCTGATTCATGTGTGAAACTGCAGAAGCTGGTGACTGAGTTTGGTAAAGTGTGTGGAAGAAGAAAGTTAAGAGTAAATGTGAATAAGAGCAAGGTTATTAGGTACAGTAGGGTTGAGGGTCAAGTCAATTGGGAGGTGAGTTTGAATGGAGAAAAACTGGAGGAAGTGAAGTGTTTTAGATATCTGGGAGTGGATCTGGCAGCGGATGGAACCATGGAAGCGGAAGTGGATCATAGGGTGGGGGAGGGGGCGAAAATTCTGGGGGCCTTGAAGAATGTGTGGAAGTCGAGAACATTATCTCGGAAAGCAAAAATGGGTATGTTTGAAGGAATAGTGGTTCCAACAATGTTGTATGGTTGCGAGGCGTGGGCTATGGATAGAGTTGTGCGCAGGAGGATGGATGTGCTGGAAATGAGATGTTTGAGGACAATGTGTGGTGTGAGGTGGTTTGATCGAGTGAGTGACGTAAGGGTAAGAGAGATGTGTGGAAATAAAAAGAGCGTGGTTGAGAGAGCAGAAGAGGGTGTTTTGAAGTGGTTTGGGCACATGGAGAGGATGAGTGAGGAAAGATTGACCAAGTGGATATATGTGTCGGAGGTGGAGGGAACAAGGAGAAGAGGGAGACCAAATTGGAGGTGGAAAGATGGAGTGAAAAAGATTTTGTGTGATCGGGGCCTGAACATGCAGGAGGGTGAAAGGAGGGCAAGGAATAGAGTGAATTGGAGCGATGTGGTATACCGGGGCTGACGTGCTGTCAGTGGATTGAATCAAGGCATGTGAAGCGTCTGGGGTAAACCATGGAAAGCTGTGTAGGTATGTATATTTGCGTGTGGACGTATGTATATACATGTGTATGGGGGTGGGTTGGGCCATTTCTTTCGTCTGTTTCCTTGCGCTACCTCGCAAACGCGGGAGACAGCGACAAAGTATAAAAAAAAAAAAAAAAAAAAATTATTATATCATTTGCAAAGGATGATTTGGAACTGTGGTTAGTGTTTGCATCAATGTCAGATGTAAGAATGAGGAACAGGGGTGCAAATACAATTTCTTGGGGACAGCCTGTTATTGTGAAGGCATTAGATATTAGTTAAGAGGTTGTATAACTATCCCCTAATTTTTCCATTTATTCCCATTTTTTGCATTATATGGGCTGTGACACCATGCTCACTTTTGTGATATACTTTTGTAAAGTCTGTGTAAATCATGTCAGCATTTTCACTGTTTTCCAGAACTTCAACAATCCTATCATAATGGTCAAGCAACTGAGATAGGCGACATCTTCCTCCCCTAAAACCATATTGTTGTAAATTATGAAGCTTGTTCACTTCCACAAATGCAGTCATACATTTCTCTTGCACATGTAATCACTGTCTTTCTAACTGACTATGCCTCTGACACTTGCACCCTTTGGGAGCTTCCTCAAAGGGGTGGCCATGGCAGTCTCTATTATGGGAGAACTTCAGCTTTGAACTTTAACCTTAGTGTTCCACCCTAAACAGTCCAGTGGCAGAGGTCAACTTTATCATAGTGTTTTCTAAGGCATGTACCTAAAATTCCATCCAACTACTTCTGCCCTCTGATTTACTGCTACTTCAATCAAATGCTCCTACCTACTGCTTCCCTAAATATGAGTACCTTCCATTCCTCACCCACTCTAGTTTTATTTACTCTCACCTTCTGCCATTCCTCATCTAATTTTTCCTGTTGTCTCCTCACATAAGCCTTTTTTCAAGCTGACCCACTTTCTCCACCCTCTTCCCACCCTTATCACCTCCTCTTTTCTTAAAGCCTCTCATACTTTCACCCTCACATCCACCAAGAAGGGATCATACATCCCAGCAGCTGCCCTTCTCAGCATATTCACATTCATAAATCTGTCTTTAGCATTCTTGTCATGTAGGGCATAATTGAGTAATGCCTGCTTACCACCAGACCCACTCACTCATGTATGCTTATGCAATAACTGAGGTCACACTGTGAGTGAAAAGTCTCTTATGATGAGGCTGTATCATTGGGAGTACAGTCTCGTTAAAGAACCTTTCTCTCAAAGTATTATTGCCTTGGAGCTGGAAAAAGTGTCCTGGAGAAACTCCAGAGCTTTCAAGAAAGGGTCCAAGGGCAGTCGTAAATACAGAAATAAACACTGCTGATGATATTGTATTGATTTATTTCAGTGCTTAATTGTTTTTCCTCTAATGATACATTCATTTCATACATGCTCACTGTGTCATGTTTCTCAGTGAAGTATTGGAAACAATGACATTTGTTCACACCCACATTCTAGCTGTTTGTTATGCACCAAGACAATAAAAATGATAATAATGATAATCTTAGAATAATTTTCATGCATGTCTGCTATTTCCTGTGTGAGCAAGGTATCATCAGGGACAGTTGAATGAGCCTTAGAGGAAAACATTGTTGCTTAGCTCCTTTCTCTATTTTTCCTTTTGAAAATTAATAGAGGAGGGGAGGATTTTATACCTCTTACTTCCACATATCTTTGTCACCTTCTGTGACATGCAGGAAACAGCCAATTCTTAATTGTGGCTGCTCTTATTGTACTGATTGTGCATTTGGGGTAATAGTGTATCCTGTCCACATGAGGACCCCTTGTCATGTATTTTTTGTATAATTTCCTGATCTCTAATGTCTAACCAGTTCTTGTTGTGAAATTGTTCGGCAAAGGATGGCTTGGCAGCCATGTTAATTGTTGTTTCCTTTGGAACAGAGTTGGTGGAGTGAAAATCTTGCAAGTCGTCCTGCCAGGAGATGAGGTCTTACAGTTTAACCCAGATGGAAATAGGGAGTGCATCTTCATAGGTCCAGGGCTTCGCTGGCAGGAGAATATTATATTTGCAACCCGTTCAGGTGTCTTGAAGAAAACTAGCCAGAATCTGTACTACATAGATAATCATCAAAAGCGATACATTCCTCAAAAGAGGGAATTTGTCATTGGAATAATCCTTAAGAAAAATAGTGATAATTATATAATTGACATAGGAGGAAGTGAAAAGGCAAAAATATCCCTTATGGTTTTTGAGAATTCCTCAAAGAAAACCAGAAAGGAGATGAAACCTGGGGACATCATCTTTGGACAGGTACTTGTAGCTAACAAAGACATAGAACCTGAGCTGGTGTGTATTGATGTATTTGATAATTCAGTGGGTATAGGAGCACTTCCAGAAGATGGCATCATGTTCAGTATCCCTTTGCATGTTGCTCGGATGATTGTGAATCCTGACAATTCATTCTTATTAACCATTTCAAAAAGAATTAAGTTTAAAATAGTGGTGGGCTTTAATGGACGAGTGTGGTTAAAGGCTCCAAGACAGAGTGATATGCTGGCTGTCATGAATTGCCTATTGATGTTAGAGGTTATGCCCTTGAAAGAAGCAGAGTGGAATGTGTTCAGAATGATAGACTCATTTTCAGTAAAAAGTAGAAACTAATTTTTTAAGTAATTTAAACATATCACAAGATAGGAATTTGAGGGGTGAAAGAGCTTCCTTCTCTGAAATTACCAGATGCTCCTTTTATTTGCTCTTTGTTGTAATGAAAACTCATATATTTGTTAAAAGAATATACTATACATGAGTATGTAATATTAAGATATTAGTACTTCATGGTCAGATTGAAATGAACTACGCAGTGATAAGAGTATCTTGGAAGCCTGGTAGAGCTCTAAAACATATATTTTGGAAAAACATAGCAGCCATACTTGAACATAGTCATTGTTTCATTGGCAGTTCTTGTAAAGTCTAATTATTTTTTATGTATTCCACTTTCAATAAGTTCTTGTTGATAGTTGAAATGGCTGCAACAGCCATATACAACTCCAAATTTGATTCAGTTAGTCATCTTTTGAATTTGGATTCTTATCTTATGAGCATTTAAATTATGCCCCAAAGTCTTATAATTAGCATGCATTGGTCGATAGTTTCCATATGAGAACAGTGAACCCTGATAATTAGTGCCATGCATGTATGGATCATGGTGAGGTGCCTGAGGATTGGCAGAATGCATGTATAGTGCCATTGTGTAAAGGCAAGGGAGATAAAGGTGAGTGTTCAGACTACAGAGGTATAAGTTTTTTGAGTATACCTGGTGTGTTGTATGGGAGGATATTGATTAATAGGGTGAAGATATGTACAAAGCATCAGATTGGGTAGGAGCAATGTGGTTTCAGAAGTGGTAGAGGATGTGTGGGTCAGATGTCTTCTTTAAAGAATGTTTGTGAGAAGTACCTAGAAAAACAGATGGATTTGTATGTTGATCTGGATCTGGAGACAGCATATGACAGGGTTGATAGAAATGCTTTTGGTAGGTTTTAAGATTAAGTGGTGTAGGAGAAAACTTTTTAGAAGCAGAGAAGTCTTTTATGAAGGGTTTATAAGAGTTGTGTACAAATAGGAGAGAGAGGAGTAAATGGTACCAAGTGAAGGTTGGTCTTTAGCAGGGGTGTGTGATGTCATCATGGTTGTTCAACTTGTTTATGGATGGGGTAACGAGGGAGGTTAATGGGAAAGTCTTGGAGAGAGGGGCGAGTATGCAGTCTATGAGGGATGAGAGGGCCTGGAAAGTGAGTCAATTTCAGTTTGCTGGTGATACAGCACTGGTGGCAGATTCGAGAGAGAAGCTGCAGAAGTTGGTGATTGAGTCTGGAAAATTGTGTGAAAGGAGAAAGTAGAGAGTGAATGTGAATGAAAGCAAGGTTATTAGGTTTAGCAGGGTTGAGGGACAGGTTAGTCAGGATGTGAGTTTGATTGGAGAAAAATTGGAAGAAGTGAAATCTAAAGATATCTGGGAGTGGACATGGCAGCGAATAGAACCGTGGAAGTGGAAGTGAGTCTTATGATGGAGGAGGGGGCTAAGATTCTGGGAGTGCTGGAGAATGTGTGGAAAGAGAGAACATTATCTTGAAGGGCAAAAATGGATATGTTTGAAGGAATAGTATTCCCAGAAATATTGTATGGATGTGAGGCATGGGTGATATCTAAGGTTGTGGAGAGGAGGGTGAATATGTTGGAAATGAAATGTTTAAGGATATTATGTGGTGTGAAGTGGTTTGATTGATTAAGTATTGAAAGGGTAAGAGGGATGTATGGTTATAGAAAGAGTGAGGTTGAGAGAGAAGAAGGTGTGCTGAAATGGTTTGGACATATGGAGAGAATGAGTGAGGAAAGGTTGACAAAGAGGATATATTTGTCAGAAGTGGAGGGAACAAGGAGAACAGGGAGACCAAATTGGAGATGGAAGGATGGAGTGAAAATTGTTTTAAGTTATTAAGGCCTGACCATGCAGGAGTATGAAAGATGTGCACAGGATAGAGTGAATTGGAATGATATGGTATATTGGGGTCAATGTTCTATTAGTGGACTGAACTAGGGCATGTGATCCATCTGGGATAAATAATGGAAAGATCTGTTGGGCCTAGTTGCGTATGAATAGGGAACTGTGGTTTCGGTGCATCACACATGAAAGTCAGAGAATGAATGTGAACAGATATGGCCTTTCTTTGTCTATTCCTGGTGCTGCATTGCTAAAGCGGGAAATGGCGATCATGTGAATAGAAAAAAGAATCGTGTATGTGTTCAAATGTTTTCCACTGCAAAATTATTGGATTCTAACAATTAGTCAACCCTTTTGCCCTCTTATCATTTTGATTGTTTGGTATGATACCTCTTCCTTCTAGAGTTCTTTCCTTATATATATAGATTTTTTTTTATGTTGAAGGCTCCAGTAACAGACAAAAGTCCATATCAAGGCTGGGCCTTAATTGAAGTTTAGAGAGAATTATGAAACAGAAAAAGAAAAGACAAGGGAAGGTATTTTAAGAATTTTTGAGAGTGAAAAACTGTCGTTTGAAATGTGCTAGGTCATAGTTTTTGGGAGAGACTGGGGAGTTTAGAGAGTTCCAGAGCTTTGATGTCTAGGAAAAGAAGCAGTTATCAAAACAGCCCACCCTTGAGTTGCAGATGGCCTCACAATAATCATGTGACACAGCATCTTGCTGAGTATTGTGTGATTTAGCTTATGGTGTGGCCACACAAACAGGAATGAATTGCACTTGCTTGTCATATTTTAGTTAATGAATAATTTTTTACTGTTTCACTGATTTAAGGAAAAAATTGGCATGAGGAAGATATTTTATATTATATAAAAGATACAGCAATGGGTGAAGCACCAACCTTACTGAAACAACTGAATGATATTGTTCATGTAGAACTCCATTGAACACAAGGGTTGCGATATTTACTTTATTGACTGTGCCTACATACCAAATACCTTTATTGCTATTTTTTTGTTTTTGGTTAAAAATATGATAGTTCCTTTTTTTGAACCTAATATGTGTATTATTACAGTGTGTTACAGGAGTAAGCTAATTTTCAGTGTAATGCATGGAATATTGATGAAGTGTACTTTGCTTTTGATAAGTTCGGTATCAGAATTTAATGTAATATACTTTTATATAAATCTGATACAGTACTGTGGTACTGTTCAGCTTCAGCCTTAGACTTGTTTTGTTCATGTAACTGTTACTATGCAAACCCTTAAAAGCAAAATCTTTCCCTATGGAATAATACTGCAAATATATTTTTTACCATGTACCCGTATATCATATACCTGTACTGTTATTTTTTATTTTTAAGATTTGGAAGTCATTCCCTTCTTGTAAGATTATTTTTTATCTATCTGCATTCTTCAGGTTTTGTGGATGCACAGGTCTGTGTATAAAAGGGGTATTGAATGTAACCAAATGACAGTACAGTAAACCCTTGATTTAACAGACTAATTTGGGGAAGTGGTTGTCTGTTAATGCCTAATGTCTGTTGAATTGAAAATGTAATCTATGGGCCACTTTTTGATACAGTATACAGTTATGCAATATACAGTTCACATGCTTTCTTTTAACAACTTTATCACGTGATGCCATTTTGAATTGTAAGGATTGCAAAATTATTTGGTAAATAAAGTCACAGATCTCTGTATGCAACCTGACCGCAAGGAAGCCTGAAGCAGACTGAGACTGAAACAAAGTGAATATACCCCACGCTACCAAAAACAAGTGTGATATGAAGTGAACATGGTAAGGCGTTTGAGATGTGTGGCGATGGGAATGAATAAAGGCAGACAGTGTGAATTGTGTGCATGGGTATATATGTATGTGTCTGTGTGTATATATATGTGTACATTGCGATGTATAGGTAGGTATATTTGTGTGTGTGGACGGGTATGTTTATACATGTGTATGGGGGTGGGTTGGGCCATTTCTTTCGTCTGTTTCCTTGCGCTACCTCGCAAACGCGGGAGACAGTGACAAAGCAAAATAAATAAATATAGATATTTTTCAAATTATGATTAATTAATGTTTCAATATTTGCGCAGTCCGTTAAATTGGGGTCTGTTGAATTGAGGGTTTACTGTACTACAGTAAGGTGATTATCTACATATTCATACCTATTTTTGGTTTAATAATGCAAGGGCTCCATGTTGTTCAGAAATGGTTTCAAAATATATTCGGTATGAGTGTAGTTGTGTATGGAAGTAATTGCAAAAATCAACATAGCTTAGAATGTATAGATGACTTATAAGGATTGATGCATTAGTCAGGCAAGGCCAAGTGTGTTTAGGGAATTTTTATATAAATGAATAACATTTCAGTCTTATAAGCAGTCATTTGACTGACAATGCGTCGTTGAGGTATTATAGGTATGACTGAACTTGGGATTATGATAGTTACTTAACTAATCATAAAAGTACTTAAGATGAAGGTGGGTTGGATATTTCCACACATGAGTGTACTGTATCTAGATAGACTGGGTGACAGATATAGAGGGATGTTTACAGAGTGAATAATATGGGTTATACATTATGTACTTGGTTGAACAGTAAGTGATGAATAGTTACTTTAATACAGTAGTTGACATACTACATAGCCTTATGAACAGCAAACTTAGCTTTTCACTTGCATAGCTATGCACTTGTTCATGTTTGTATGGCTCGAGTGATTGTCAGCTTAAAACATGAAAGAATTTTTTTTTGAAGAATTGGATGACATTCAGCTGGAATCATGAGTGCTGATAATGTGGCAAAGATTGGTACTTTGATTGGCCAAGATTTTTAGTATCAATGATGTGTGTAAAGATGGATGCAACATTGAGTCAGCACCATGAATACAAATGATATATGTGGGATAGTGCTGTATAACAGTCAAGATCTCAAATGAAGAGATATGCATGAATGTCAGTACAAGTCAGCCAGGGTGATGAGTTTCATGAGAGTAGTTATATATTAATATGAAGTCTGTCAAGGGCAAACAAACTAGTCAAAAAAAAAGACGAGAATCTATTCTTCTGAAAAAAGATATGTTGTGTAGATTTCATGTTTTATGTAGATATTAGGAGTTTATCTTTTCAGTTTAAGCCCTGCTTTGAACATAACTAGGTATTTGATATTTAAACCTTTACATAATTTATTACATTTGATAGATAACTCATCTTTGAAGTAATGATAACACACACAATATAAGGATGTTTGAATAGTATAAAGAGGTAATGCTGTACAACCAATATATCTGTACCGCATAATTGTCACTTCTAGCTGATGAATATTTTCTGGATGCAATATTGATAATACCAAAAAAAAAGGTTTTGGTTTGAACTGGTGGAACTGACTGGGTCAGATCATGTATTACTACAATATAAATGCCATGTAATGTATGTTTTATAAGTATTTCCTTTATATTGCAGGAAGTGTATGCAGGACCAACAGTTCCAGACACTATTACCTACATAACATCTGGTTTAAGATGTCATCTTTATGTGATACGAGATGATGCAGGTAAAAGAAATGTAATTTTTATAAGTATATGTTTTACAGTTATAGATGGTGTCTGCCATGGCAAAAGCAAGGTCCAGAGTAGGGGTTACTGGAAGCCCTGGTTACCATCACTTTGGACTGTAAATGGTACTGTGCATAGTGTAAATGGGAAGCAGAACAGATCAAGTTCAGCAGACTTCACCATGTGGAGTTTCCCATTATTATGTTAAAGATATACTACAAGTAAAAGTAAAGGTTGTATATATATATATATATATATATATATATATATATATATATATATATATATATATATATATGTGGAAATAAAAAGAGCGTGGTTGAGAGAGCAGAAGAGGGTGTTTTGAAATGGTTTGGGCACATGGAGAGAATGAGTGAGGAAAGATTGACCAAGAGGATATATGTGTCGGAGGTGGAGGGAACGAGGAGAAGAGGGAGACCAAATTGGAGGTGGAAAGATGGAGTGAAAAAGATTTTGTGTGATCGGGGCCTGAACATGCAGGAGGGTGAAAGGAGGGCAAGGAATAGAGTGAATTGGAGCGATGTGGTATACAGGGTTTGACGTGCTGTCAGTGGATTGAATCAAGGCATGTGAAGCGTCTGGGGTAAACCATGGAAAGCTGTGTAGGTATGTATATTTGCGTGTGTGGACGTGTGTATGTACATGTGTATGGGGGGGGGGGTTGGGCCATTTCTTTCGTCTGTTTCCTTGCGCTACCTCGCAAACGCGGGAGACAGCGACAAAGTATAAAGAAAAAAAAAAAAAAAATATATATATATATATATATATTACTAAAAAAAAAAAAAAAAAAGTTTGTTGAGTATTCCTGGTAAATTATATGGGAGGGTATTGATTGAGAGGGTGAAGGCATGTACAGAGCATCAGATTGGGGAAGAGCAGTGTGGTTTCAGAAGTGGTAGAGGATGTGTGGATCAGGTGTTTGCTTTGAAGAATGTATGTGAGAAATACTTAGAAAAGCAAATGGATTTGTATGTAGCATTTATGGATCTGGAGAAGGCATATGATGGAGTTGATAGAGATGCTCTGTGGAAGGTATTAAGAATATATGGTGTGGGAGGCAAGTTGTTAGAAGAAGTGAAAAGTTTTTATCGAGGATGTAAGGCATGTGTACGTGTAGGAAGAGAGGAAAGTGATTGGTTCTCAGTGAATGTAGGTTTGCGGCAGGGGTGTGTGATGTCTCCATGGTTGTTTAATTTGTTTATGGATGGGGTTGTTAGGGAGGTGAATGCAAGAGTTTTGGAAAGAGGGGCAAAAATGAAGTCTGTTGGGGATGAGAGAGCTTGGGAAGTGAGTCAGTTGTTGTTCGCTGATGATACAGCGCTGGTGGCTGATTCATGTGAGAAACTGCAGAAGCTGGTGACTGAGTTTGGTAAAGTGTGTGAAAGAAGAAAGTTAAGAGTAAATGTAAATAAGAGCAAGGTTATTAGGTACAGTAGGGTTGAGGGTAAAGTCAATTGGGAGGTAAGTTTGAATGGAGAAAAACTGGAGGAAGTAAAGTGTTTTAGATATCTGGGAGTGGATCTGGCAGCGGATGGAACCATGGAAGCGGAAGTGAATCATAGGGTGGGGGAGGGGGCGAAAATCCTGGGAGCCTTGAAGAATGTGTGGAAGTCGAGAACATTATCTCGGAAAGCAAAAATGGGTATGTTTGAAGGAATAGTGGTTCCAACAATGTTATATGGTTGCGAGGCATGGGCTATGGATAGAGTTGTGCGCAGGAGGGTGGATGTGCTGGAAATGAGATGTTTGAGGACAATGTGTGGTGTGAGGTGGTTTGATCGAGTAAGTAATGTAAGGGTAAGAGAGATGTGTGGAAATAAAAAGAGCGTGGTTGAGAGAGCAGAAGAGGGTGTTTTGAAATGGTTTGGGCACATGGAGAGAATGAGTGAGGAAAGATTGACCAAGAGGATATATGTGTCGGAGGTGGAGGGAACGAGGAGAAGTGGGAGACCAAATTGGAGGTGGAAAGATGGAGTGAAAAAGATTTTGAGTGATCGGGGCCTGAACATGCAGGAGGGTGAAAGGCAGGCAAGGAATAGAGTGAATTGGATCGATGTGGTATACCGGGGTTGACGTGCTGTCAGTGGATTGAATCAGGGCATGTGAAGCGTCTGGGGTAAACCATGGAAAGCTGTGTGGGGCCTGGATGTGGAAAGGGAGCTGTGGTTTCGGGCATTATTGCATGACAGCTAGAGTCTGAGTGTGAACGAATGAGGCCTTTGTTGTCTTTTCCTAGCGCTACCCCGCACACATGAGGGGGGAGGGGGATGGTATTCCATGTGTGGCGAGGTGGCGATGGGAATGAATAAAGGCAGACAGTGTGAATTGTGTGCATGGGTATATATGTATGTGTGTGTGTGTGTATATATATGTGTACATTGAGATGTATAGGTATGTATATTTGCGTGTGTGGACGTGTATGTATATACATGTGTATGGGGGTGGGTTGGGCCATTTCTTTCGTCTGTTTCCTTGCGCTACCTCGCAAATGCGGGAGACAGCGACAAAGGAAAATAATATAAATAATATATATATATATATATATATATATATATATATATATATATATATATATATATCAGATCAGATTGGGGAAGAACAGTGTGGCTTCAGAAGTGGTAGAGGATGTGTGGATCAGGTGTTTGCTTTGAAGATTGTATGTGAGAAATACTAAGAAAAGCAAATGGATTTGTATGTATCATTGATGGATCTGGAGAAGGCATATGATAGAGTTGATAGAAATGCTCTGTGGAAGGTATTAAGAATATATGGTGTGGGAGGCAAGTTGTTAGAAGTGAAAAGTTTTTATCGAGGATGTAAGGCATGTGTACGTGTAGGAAGAGAGGAAAGTGATTGGTTCTCAGTGAATGTAGGTTTGCGGCAGGGGTGTGTGATGTCTCCATGGTTGTTTAATTTGTTTATGGATGGGGTTGTTAGGGAGGTGAATGCAAGAGTTTTGGAAAGAGGGGCAAAAATGAAGTCTGTTATGGATGAGAGAGCTTGGGAAGTGAGTCAGTTGTTGTTCGCTGATGATACAGCGCTGGTGGCTGATTCATGTGAGAAACTGCAGAAGCTGGTGACTGAATTTGGTAAACTGTGCGGAAGAAGAAAGTTGAGTAAATGTGAATAAGAGCAAGGTTATTAGGTACAGTAGGGATCAAGTCAATTAGGAGGTAAGTTTGAATGGAGAAAAACTGGAGGAAGTAAAGTGTTTTAGATATATGGGAATGGATTTGGCAGCGGATGGAACCATGGAAGCGTAAGTGAATCATAGGGTGGG
Source organism: Panulirus ornatus (assembly GCF_036320965.1). Lineage (NCBI taxonomy): Eukaryota > Metazoa > Arthropoda > Malacostraca > Decapoda > Palinuridae > Panulirus > Panulirus ornatus. Next base: position 10,434,153 of record NC_092245.1, read on the forward strand.
GGAGGGGGCGAAAATTCTGGGAGCCTTGAAGAATGTGTGGAAGTCGAGAACATTATCTTGGAAAGCAAAAATGGGTATGTTTGAAGGAATAGTGGTTCCAACAATGTTGTATGGTTGCGAGGCATGGGCTATGGATAGAGTTGTGCGCAAGAGGGTGGATGTGCAGGAAATGAGATGTTTGAGGACAATATGTGGTGTGAGGTGGTTTGATCGAGTAAGTAATGTAAGGGTAAGAGAGATGTTTGGTAATAAAAAGAGTGTGGTTGAGAGAGCAGAAGAGGATGTTTTGAAATGGTTTGGTCACATGGAGAGAATGAGTGAGGAAAGATTGACCTAGAGGATATACGTGTCTGAGGTGGAGGGAACGAGAAGAAGTGGGAGACCTAATTGGAGGTGTAAAGATGGAGTGAAAAAGATTTTGAGTGATCGGGGCCTGAACATGCAGGAGGGTGAAAGGCATGCAAGGAATAGAGTAAATTGGAATGATGTGGTATACCGGGGTTGACGTGCTGTCAGTGGATTGAATCAGGGCATGTGAAGCGTCTGGGGTAAACCATGGAAAGCTGTGTAGGTATGTATATTTGCGTGTGTGGACGTATGTATATACATGTTTATAGGGGTGGGTTGAGCCATTTCTTTCGTCTGTTTCCTTGCGCTACCTCGCAAACGCGGGAGACAGTGACAAAGCAAAAATACTTGATGTTTGTTTCCCACGTTAATAAGGTAATATCAGGAACAGATGAAGAAGGTAATATCAGGAACAGATGAAGACAGGCTGAATCCATTCACCTCCGTTCTCTAGCTATCTTTTGTAATGGCCCAGAACCACAGCTCTCTATCCACAACCAGGCCCCACAGACCTTTCTACAGTTTACCCTGGATGCTTCACATGCCTTGGTTCAGGCCATTGACCCCTGTATACCACATCGTTCCAGTTTACATTTTCCCTTGCATGCCTTTCTTTCTCCTGCATGTTTGGAAACAGAGTGAAAGTATAGATTTTTTAAAACCATATAGAATGAAAGAAGAAAGTGTACTACATTGTGCATTGGATATGTGGTGAGAAAGACTGGAAGAAGTGAGAGAATTTAAGTATTTTGGAGCTCGTCTTGAATAAGTTTGGTGATATGGAAGGATATATAAGGGAGAGCAGTACAGGATAGAAGAGTTATTGCGTCCCTTAATAGAATAATGAAGGTAGAGGTGTAAGTATGGAAGTGAAGAAAGGATAAAGGGACATCATATTCCTGCCAACACTACCCTATGCCACCAAAATATGGACATGAAATAAGTCACAGAGGTCAAGAATCCAGGCTGTGGAAATGAGCTATTTGAGTAGCATTTAGCGTGACTAGATGGAGCGAAGAAAGAAATTAAGGGGAGTATGAAAGATGTGGTATGGCAGGGAATGATTTGTGAATTGGTAGAATGATTTTATTTTTTTTGCTTTGTCACTGTCTCCCGCGTTAGCGAGGTAGCACAAGCAAACAGACAAAAGAATGGCCCAACCCACCCACATACACATGTATATACATCCATGTCCACACTCAGCACATATACATACCTATACATCTCAATGTATACATATATATATATATATATATATATATATATATATATACACACATACATATATACCCATGTACATAATTCATACTGTCTGCCTTTATTCATTCCCATCGCCACCCCGCCACACATGGAATAACAACACCCTCCCCCCTCATGTGTGCGAGGTAGCGCTAGGAAAAGACAACAAAGGCCCCATTCGTTCACACTCAGTCTCTAGCTGTCATGTAATAATGCACCGACACCACAGCTCCCTTTCCACATCCAGGCCCTACAGAACTTTCCATGGTTTACCCCAGATGCTTCACATGCCCTGGTTCAATCCATTGACAGCACGTTGATCCCGGTATACCACAGCGTTCAAATTCACTCTATTCCTCGCCTGCCCTTCACCCTCCTGCATGTTCATGCCCCGATCACTCAAAATCTTTTTCACTCCATCTTTCCACCTCCAATTTGGTCTCCCACTTCTCCTCGTTCCCTCCCCCTCTGACACATATATCCTCTTGGTCAATCTTTCCTCATTCATTCTCTCCATGTAACCAAACCATTTCAAAACACCCTCTTCTGCTCTCTCAACCACACTCTTTTTATTACCACACATCTCTCTTACCCTTACATTACTTACTCGATCAAACCACCTCACACCACATATTGTCCTCAAACATCTCATTTCCAGCACATCCACCCTCCTGCGCACAACTCTATCCATAGCCCACGCCTCGCAACCATACAACATTGTTGGAACCACTATTCCTTCAAACATACCCATTTTTGCTTTCCGAGATAATGTTCTCGACTTACACGCATTCTTCAAGGCTCCCAGAATTTTCGCCACCTCGCCACCCTATGATTCACTTCCGCTTCCATGGTTCCATCCGCTGTCAAATCCACTCCCAGATATCTAAAACACTTCACTTCCTCCAGTTTTTCTCCATTCAAACTTACCTCCCAATTGACTTTACCCTCAACCCTACTGTACCTAATAACCTTGCTCTTATTCACATTTACTCTCAACTTTCTTCTTTCGCACAGTTTACCAAACTCAGTCACCAGCTTCTACAGTTTCTCACATGAATTAGCCACCAGCGCTGTATCATCAGCGAACAACAACTGACTCACTTCCCAAGCTCTCTCATCCACAACAGAGTGCATACTTGCCCCTCTTTCCAAAACTCTTGCATTCACCTCCCTAACAACCCCATCCAAAAACAAATTAAACAACCATGGAGACATCACACACCCCTGCCGCAAACCAACATTTTACTGAGAACCAATCACTTTCCTCTCTTCCTACATGTACACATGCCTTACATCCTCGATAAAACTTTTCACTGCTTCTAACAACTTGCCTCCCACACCATATATTCTTAATACCTTCCACAGAGCATCTCTGTCAACTCTATCATATGCCTTCTCCAGATCCATAAATGCTACATACAAATCCATTTGCTTTTCTAAGTATTTCTCACATACATTCTTCAAAGGAAACACTTGATCCACACATCCTCTACCACTTCTGAAACCACACTGCTCTTCCTCAATCTGATGCTCTGTACATGCCTTCATCCTCTCAATAAATACCCTCCCATATAATTTCCCAGGAATATTCAACAAACTTATAACTTTGTAATTTGAGCACTCACCTTTGTCGCCTTTGCCTTTGTACAATGGAACTATGCAAGCATTCCGCCAATCCTCAGGCACCTCACCATGAATCATACATACATTAAATAACCTTACCAACCAGTCAACAATACAGTCACCCCCTTTTTTAATAAATTCCACTGCAATACCATCCAAACCCGCTGCCTTGCTGGTAGAATGAATGAAGTGTAATACTTTGAGGTGGTTTGGGCATGTGGAAAGACTGCAAGACTGGGAGTTTACAAGGAGAGTGTATGATAGTACAATTAAAGGGGTCAGTATGAGAGGAAGACCACCTATGAGATGGGGAAATATAGTGGAGGAATACTGGAGGGAGAGAAATGGTGGAAGAATGCATGGGATGTAGTATGCGAGGGGGATCCTTTTGCTGTAGCCACCCCTTGATGAGAGTTCCTGGATGGAAAGGGTGTCAGAGATATAAATAGATAACTTAGAGTTCTAGCCTAAAAACTTACCAAGTCTGTCTTACTCCTGATGTGAAAAAATGGCACAGTACAGTAACCCCCAATTTAATGGATTAAGGGGATGACGGGGTGCGTTTATGCCGAAAGTCATTTAAATCAAATGTAACCTAGTTGAAGAAGAAAAGTTTTTAGTGAGAGAAGAAAAGAGAGGCATTTGGGTGGTACTTGCAAGGAAGGTGAACAAATGATTAGGAGAAGTATAAGAGAAAGCAGCAGGAGATCATGAAGGTGCAGGGGTTATAAAGGAGGGCAAATGAGAGTTGGGGTGAGTTTCATGTAATAAGGAGAATATAAATATATTTTAGGAGGTAAATGATTTTTAGAATTATTATTGATGCACTGTATTAATTGTCCAGTCTGTTAAATCCGAAATCTGTTATATTGGAGCATGTTACTTTGAGGGTTTACTGTAGTTCCTTTTTGTTCCCTTAAAGGAGGCAACTCGCATTATTCAGTGATGGTAAACTACCACAGCATGGCCAAGGTGAGATCAGTGGTTAAGAAGATAGCATAGTATATCAGTTTGTTATGATGATTGATTGAAAGAGTTATTCAGTACCAGAGAGTGACATAGGATGAGCAAGCCTAATTTTGAACATAGTAATAGTGTTGCTTTGAAGAACTTGTTCTAGGAGATTATTCCACCTGTTAATAATGTTGCTGGTAAAGAATTATTTTGTGTAATCTAAACTAACTTTTGACCTCTAAGTTTACGTCCAAACCTCTTGTTGGAAGAGCTGGCATGACTGTGGAGAAATTTTCAATATCGACTTTGTTGAATCCCTTAGATATTCCAAAACATTCTATTAACTTGCCTTAATGCTGCCTCTTGCATAAAGAGAACAAATTCCATTCTTGCAATATGTCCATATGTGGTTTGTTACTTGCAATATGTTCTTATGTGGTTTGTTACTTAATGAAGGGATGAATTTAGTTGGTCTTCGCTGGACTTCTTTTAGTTTAAGAATATTGCTACTTAGGTGGAGAGCCTAGAACTGTACTGTATATTCGAGGTGGGGTCTAAGAGAGTACTTTGAAGGGGTCTAAGAGTGAGTACTTTGAAGGACTGTTGAATGTGTTTGATGATCGAGTGGCAGATGTTTGGTGTTTGAGTTGGGGAGGTATTTGAGGTGAGAGAGTCATGGCAAATTGTATGGTGAAAAGAGTGCTGGTGGTGAAAACCTTGCAAAAGATGAAATATGGCAAGGTGGCTGAAGTGGATGTGATTGCAATTTAATTTTGTAAGAAAAGGGATAACTGTGCTCTTGACTGTGTAATCATAATTTTAAGGGTATATATGGATGAGGGTGAGGTGCCTGAGAATTCTTGGAATGCTTATATTGTACTGTTGTATGAATTCAAAGGGGACAAAGATAAGTGTTTGAATTATTTTCACTCTCTCCATACTCCTTAACCCAACCCCAGTCATTACTATCATCGGCTTTACTGACCAACCCTCCTCATTACTCTCATCCACTGTATAGTACTTGGAAGTGTCTGCTTGTCGGTGTAGCTTGGTTTCTCATGTTTTGTTTTCGTAATGTGTACCTGAAAATCTAACAGTTGTTTCATTCATGTAAAGTACACTGGTGGCTGGACTGCAGATTGTTTTCTGTTTTAGATGACTGGTGGCGGGACTGCAGATTGTTTTCTGTTTTAGATGTAAAGGCAAGAACGGTGTGAGTCAGCCTCACATGTCACGGCACCTTCTTACTGACTGTGTCTCCTGCTATCAAGGTCATCTTTACCCTCAACCTAGTTACACAGTTCATTGATTTGACTGTGAGTGGTGGAAGCATCCTGGGTCAGTGCTAGTGGTGGAAGTGTCCTGGGTCAGTACTAGTGGAAGTGTCCTGTGTCTGTGCTAGTGGTGGAAGTGTCCTGGGTCAGTACTAGTGGTGGAAGTGTCCTGTGTCAGTGCTAGTGGTGGAAGTGTCTTGTGTCACTACTAGTGTTGGAAGTGTCCTGGGTCAGTACTAGTGGTGGAAGTGTCCTGGGTCAGTACTAGTGGTGGAAGTGTCCTGGGTCAGTACTAGTGGTGGAAGTGTCCTGTGTCAGTGCTAGTGGTGGAAGTGTCTTGTGTCAGTACTAATGATGGAAGTGTCCTGGGTCAGTACTAGAGGTGGAAGTGTCCTGGGTTAGTACTAGTGATGGTAGTGTCCTGGGTCAATACAAGAGGCAGAAGTGTCCTGGGTTAGTGCCAGTGGTGGAAGTGTACTGGGTCAGTACTGGTTGGTCCCTGGAGGAAGTGTAGTGGGTCAGTACTGGTCGGTCCTGGAGGAAGTGTACTGGGTCAATACTGGTCGGTAACTGGAGGAATTGTACTGGGTCAGTACTGGTCTGTGCCTGGAGGAAGTGTACTGGGTCAGTAATGGTCGGTACCTGGAGGAAGTGTACTAGGTCAATAGTTGTCGGTCCCTTGAGGAAGTGTCCTGGTTCAGTATTGGTTGGTAACTGGAGGAAGTGTACTGGGTCATTACTTGTCGGTAACTGGAGGAAGTGTACTGGGTCAGTATTGGTCGGTAACTGGAGGAAGTGTACTGGGTCATTACTTGTTGGTAACTGGAGGAAGTGTACTGGGTCAGCACTGGTCGGTAACTGGCTATTCCCCCGGTTGGTAACTGGAGGAAGTGTACTGGGTCAGCACTGGTCTGTAACTGGCTATTCCCCCGTCTGTGTACCTGAATTATGTCATCATTCACTGTCGTTAGTTTGATATAACAGAAGAATGACTTACCTTTTGTAGATCAGTAGGTCTCCCTAACAAGGGAAACGACGATCAAGTATATATATATATATATATATATTTTTTTTTTTTTTTTTTTTTTTTTTTTTATACTTTGTCGCTGTCTCCCGCGTTTGCGAGGTAGCGCAAGGAAACAGACGAAAGAAATGGCCCAACCCCCCCCCCATACACATGTACATACACACGTCCACACACGCAAATATACATACCTACACAGCTTTCCATGGTTTACCCCAGACGCTTCACATGCCTTGCTTCAATCCACTGACAGCACGTCAACCCCTGTATACCACATGACTCCAATTCACTCTATTTCTTGCCCTCCTTTCACCCTCCTGCATGTTCAGGCCCCGATCACACAAAATCTTTTTCACTCCATCTTTCCACCTCCAATTTGGTCTCCCTCTTCTCCTCGTTCCCTCCACCTCCGACACATATATCCTCTTGGTCAATCTCTCCTCACTCATTCTCTCCATGTGCCCAAACCATTTCAAAACACCCTCTTCTGCTCTCTCAACCACGCTCTTTTTATTTCCACACATCTCTCTCACCCTTACGTTACTTACTCGATCAAACCACCTCACACCACACATTGTCCTCAAACATCTCATTTCCAGCACATCCATCCTCCTGCGCACATCTCTATCCATAGCCCACGCCTCGCAACCATACAACATTGTTGGAACCACTATTCCCTCAAACATACCCATTTTTGCTTTCCGAGATAATGTTCTCGACTTCCACACATTTTTCAAGGCTCCCAAAATTTTCGCCCCCTCCCCCACCCTATGATCCACTTCCGCTTCCATGGTTCCATCCGCTGACAGATCCACTCCCAGATATCTAAAACACTTCACTTCCTCCAGTTTTTCTCCATTCAAACTCACCTCCCAATTGACTTGACCCTCACCCCTACTGTACCTAATAACCTTGCTCTTATTCACATTTACTCTCAACTTTCTTCTTCCACACACTTTACCAAATAAAAAGAGCGTGGTTGAGAGAGCAGAAGAGGGTGTTTTGAAATGGTTTGGGCACATGGAGAGAATGAGTGAGGAAAGATTGACCAAGAGGATATATGTGTCGGAGGTGGAGGGAACGAGGAGAAGAGGGAGACCAAATTGGAGGTGGAAAGATGGAGTGAAAAGGATTTTGTGTGATCGGGGCCTGAACATGCAGGAGGGTGAAAGGAGGGCAAGGAATAGAGTGAATTGGAGCAATGTGGTATACAGGGGTTAACGTGCTGTCAGTGGATTGAATCAAGGCATGTGAAGCGTCCGGGGTAAACCATGGAAAGCTGTGTAGGTATGTATATTTGCGTGTGTGGACGTGTGTATGTACATGTGTATGGGGGGTTGGGCCATTTCTTTCGTCTGTTTCCTTGCGCTACCTCGCAAACGCGGGAGACAGCGACAAAGTATAAAAAAAAAAAAAAAAAAAAAAAAAATATATATATATATATATATATATATATATATATAAGTGTTACTGTACAAAAAATGTGGAATATAAAGTTGGTGAGAGATCAACTGGTGATGTTGACGTATGTAAACCGTCATTACTATGTTAACTGCCTGCAAGCGTAATATTTTTTCTTTTTATCTTCATTTTTGCTACACACCTTCCAAAGGACGTCCCATTTTTTTTCTCAATTGAAGTGGATTGTAATGAAGTAGGAGTAGTTGTGTAATATTAACCGGTTGGCTAAGCCAGGTCAACCTTCAGTACAGGGAACTGGGTGACTGATACTACCATTCAGTCCGCTCTCAAGTGAACTTTGGAAGGTGATTTAAAAACTGGCTGACCACCAGGTCAGCTAACACAACTTCCTATATTGTAGCATCGCCAGGTCTGCCGGACTTTCTCTCTCGCACTGGGCGAGAGAGATTATGTGGATAGGAAAGTGTCTTACGACTTGAGTAGATAGGAGAGTGTCTTACACCTGGGGTAGATGGGACAGTGTCGTACACCTGGGGTAGATGGGACGGTGTCTTACACCTGGGGTAGATGGGACAGTGTCTTGCACCTGAGGTAGATAGGAGAGCGTCTTACACCTGGAGTAGATGGGAGAGTGTCTTACACCTGGGGTAGATGGGAGAGCGTCGTACACCTGGAGTAGATAGGAGGGTGTCTTGCACCTGGGGTAAATCGGAGAGCGTCGTACACCTGGAGTAGATAGGAAAGTGTCTTGCACCTGGGGTAGATGGAAGAGCGTCGTACACCTGGGGTAGATGGGACAGTGTCTTACACCTGGGGTAGATGAGACAGTGTTGTACACTTGGGGTAGATGGGACTGTCGTACACCTGGGTTAGATGAGACAGTGTCTTACATCTGGGGTGGATGGGAGTGTCTTACACCTGGGGTAGATGGGACAGTGTCATACACCTGGGGTAGCTGAGAGAGTGTCTTACACTTGGGGTAGATAGGAGAGTAGATGGGAGAGTGTTTTACACCTGGGGTAGATGGGAGAGTGTCGTACACATGGAGTAGATGGGAGAGTGTCTTACACTATGGGTAAATGGGAGAGTGACTTACACCTGGGGCAGATGGGAGAGTGTCTTATACTTTGGGTAAATAGCAGAGTGTCGTAAACCTAGGGTAGCTGGGAGAGTGTCTTACACTTGGGATAGATGGGAGAGTGTCTTACACTTTGGGTAAATAGGAGAGTGTCTTACACCTGGGGTAGATGGGTGAATGTCGTACACATGGAGTAGATGGGAGAGCGTCTTACACTTTGGGTAAATGGGAGAGTGTCGTACACCTGGGGTAGATGGGTGAATGTCGTACACATGGAGTAGATGGGAGAGCGTCTTACACTTTGGGTAATTGGGAGAGTGTCGTACACCTGGGGTAGATGGGAGAGTGCCGTACACCTGGGGTAGATGGGAGAGTGTCTTACGCCCGAGGTAGATGGGAGAGTGTCTTGCACTTTGGGTAAATGGGAAAGTGTTTTACTCCTAGGGTAGATGGGAGAGTGACTTACACCTAGGGTAGATGGGAGAGTCTTACACCTGGGGTAGATGGGAGAGTGTCTTACGCCTGGGGTAGATGGGAAAGTGTCTTACACTTTGGGTAAATGGGAGTGTTTTACTTCTGGGGTAGGTGGGCGAGTGACTTACACCTAGTGTAGATGGGAGAGTGTGTTACATTCGTGGTCGTCTGTGTTACATTTGGAATTCTGTTTATATAGATGGGGGTGTGTTACGTATGGGGTCCTGTTTGTTTACACTAATCGTATAATACAATGTCTTGAAACATTTCGAGTGTTTGTATTCATTGTTTCCTTGCATAGTTTGTTCCATTCATTGTTTCCTCGTACAGTGTGTTCCATTCCCTGTTTTATCTTTCAGTTTGTCCCATTTTATTTGTTCCAGTTTTCACTCGCCTTTCTTATTCTGGAAGAAACTTTTGTTCTTTTGATACATTGGAGGCTCCAGTCACGGACAGAAATCCACATCAAGGCCGTGCCTTAATTGAAATATATAGAGAGATGAATGAAAGGGTAAAATAAGAAACTATGGATAGTATTTACGACTTTTGGAGAGAAATGGAAAACCTGTCTTTCAAGATGTGCTAGGTCATAGTTGTTGGGAAAGACGTGAAACGGTAGAGTGTTCCAAAGCTTCGAGGTATAAGGAAAGAAGCAGTTATGAAAAAGACTCACACTTGAGTGCACACGTTTATGTAATCATGTGACGCAGCAGCTGGCCGAGTATCGTGTGGTCCAGCTAGTGACGAGGGGCACGCGAGCAGCCTGCTCTCGGGAGCAAAAACCAAATAATACCTATAGTAGAGGAAAAGTGAATCAACATTGCAGCGTAGGGCAAGTTTGGAAGTTAGCTTGGGACACTTTATATGTCGGACCGCTTTCGACTCTGTCAAGTAAGGATGCAGAACTAGAGCAAATGTTCGGAAGAAAAGAAATTTCTACATCTAAACAGGACTCCCAGTTTCTTAGAGGTAAACATTAGTTATTTCCGTAATGTGGGTTTTCCAAGATAGAGTGGATGTTACTGTAATACCAGGTACGTTCACTGAGTCAAGAGGTGGAACTACAGAACCGTCAAAGGAGAGGAAGATTAGTTTTCGAGAGAGAGAGAGAGAGAGAGAGAGAGAGAGAGAGAGAGAGAGAGAGAGAGAGAGAGAGAGAGAGAGAGAGAGAGAGAGAGAGATTTAGAAACGGGCCTTGGAGCCATTACACTTAACGTTTACATTTTATTACATTAGTTTGTTATTACATGGTACACCGTAGTTGATGTTTTGCTTCGTGATAAATGTGTATTCCACGTTGAGTGTCAAACAGTATTTGTAACTGGGAAGTTATCATGTTTGACAGCAGAGTTTATTGGCTCGACCGTTACTTCCACCGGCCACCTCTCCTTATCCTTGCCTTCATTGGCAAACTAGGTCAATGTATGCAATGGTTCCAGCTGTAGAAAAGCCAGACGAGAATTGTTTAACGTTTACACTCCACCTGAACATGGACGTGTGTGCTTGGTGGAAATTAGAGGTACGAATGATAGAGGCAAATGAAACTGACCAAACTATATATGGCTACCCAGCCTATTTAGGCAAGCCCCTACCCCTGGTGCCGTAGGAATACACCGCCACCTGCGCAGAAAATGCGTGTTACACACAAGCTTCACCAATTTAGTCTAGCATTCCCAGTTGCAGTCCCGAAAAGGGTAGCAGGCTCTCAACCAGCTCAGCTGTTCATCCGTCAGATTGGTGCTGGTCAGTGAATACTTACTTGTAATCCAGGGTTTATATGTCTTTACACTAGGCTTGAGGTATGACCCAACGCGAGTGTAAAACTCTTCTTTCGTAAACACACACACACACACACACACACACACATCTTACATTTCTGCGAGAGTGAGCTTTGTCGTGTAGTAAAGGGAAGGGTGGTTAGATTATTTGTATCTGGACTACCAGAAAGCATTTGACACGACCACATGGGGGAATGATTGATAAAGTGGATCACCAGGCCGGAATAATGAACAAATTCATCGATGGAGGGGAACATAATGACGCTTGTCAGAGGAGACCGCTAAATTGGTCGAGATGAGCGGAATGCCACAGGGATCTGTTTGGGGATCACTAGATTTCATGTATTACGTAAATGATGTACATGAAGGTAAAAAGGGACTCTTACCTGAATATGTTTACAGGGGACGAAATGGTTAATATTATGGAAGTGAAAAGCCAGGATGATTGCATCAGTTTACAGGGGGACCCAAACAGCCTCCTAAATTGATTTGAGGAATAAAGTTGGTGGATAAGATTCAATTAGGCAGATATAATGAGGATGGGACAAAGTGAAAGAAGCCTTCAATATGATTATTATCTAGTAAGAAATAATCTTTGAGATTCTAAGTGTTTCAAGGAATGGGGAGTGGACATCAACCCTAACCTGTTAAACAATGTCATCTGGCAGATATTAGAATTGCTTTCAGGTATATGTGTAAGGAATTATTCAGCAAGCTGTTCATATCCTATATAAGGCAAAAACTAGAGTAAGGACTCCCATGGGGTATCGGTTAGCGTTCCTGACCGTGACACATTCATTGGCTGCCCAGGGTCGAGTGCTAAGGTTCTGAGTCCTGGTTACGGCAGTCTGTCTACAGTCAACCCAGCTGTTCATGCACCACTAGGGGATTGGTCGATAATGGGATGGCCTTGATTAGGGCCTCGGCTGCCCTTGCCATCTCAGCTAACATAGAAAAAAAAAAAATGTCCGCGGCTAAGAAACACAAAAAGCTTATGAAGAAGGTTCTGAGGTTAACAGAGATGGTAATAGGATTTTGAGAACTAACTTACAGGGAAACTCTGAAAGCTTTAGATTTGCTTGACCAGACTGACATTGTTACTGTGTGTGAACCTAGATTGGCACTGTGTGAAGCCTGGCTAGACTGACACTGTCTGAAGCCTGACTAGACTGACACTGTTACTGTATGTGAAGCCTGGCTAGACTGGCACTGTGTATGAAGCCTGGCTAGACTGGCACTGTGCGTGAAGCCTGGCCAGACTAACACTGTTACAGTGTGTGAAGCCTGGCTAGACTGCCACTTACTGTGTGTGGAGCCTAGCTAGACTGACACTGTTACTGTATGTGAAGCCTGGCCAGACTGACACTGTTAGTGTGTGTGAAGCCTGGCCAGACTGACACTTACTGTGTGTGAAGCCTGGTCAGACTGACACTGTTATTGTGTGTGAAGCCTTGTCAGACTGACACTGTTACTGTGTGAAGCCTGGTCAGACTTACACTGTTACTGTGTGTGAAGCCTGGCCAAACTGACACTTACTGTGTGTGAAGCCTGGCCAGACTGACACTGTTACTGTGTGAAGCCTGGTCAGACTGACACTGTTACTGTGTGTGAAGCCTGGCCAGACTGACTCTGTTACTGTGTGTGAAGCTTGGTCAGACTGACACTTACTGTATGTGAAGCCTGGTCAGACTGACACTGTTACTGTGTGTGAGGCCTGGTTAGACTGACACTGTTACTGTGTGTGAAGCGTAGCCAGACTGACACTGTTACTGTGTGTGAAGGCTGGCCAGACTGACACTGTTACTGTGTGTGAAGCCTGGCCAGACTGACAGTTACTGTGTGTGAAGCCTGGTCAGACTGACACTGTTACTGTGTGTGAAGCCTGGTCAGACTGACACTGTTACTGTGTGTGAAGCCTGGTCAGACTGACACTGTTACTGTGTGTGAAGCCTGGCCAGACTGACACTGTTACTGTGTGTGAAGCCTGGTCAGACTGACACTGTTACTGTGTGTGAAGCCTGGTCAGACTGACACTGTTACTGTGTGTGAAGCCTGGTCAGACTGACACTTACTGTGTGTGAAGCCTGGCCAGACTGACACTGTTACTGTGTGTGAAGCCTGGCCAGACTGACACTGTTACTGTGTGTGAAGCCTGGTCAGACTGACACTGTTACTGTGTGTTAAGCCTGGCCAGACTGACACTTACTGTGTGTGAAGCCTGGCCAGACTGACACTGTTACTGTGTGAAGCCTGGTCAGACTGACACTGTTACTGTGTGTGAAGCCTGGCCAGACTGACTCTGTTACTGTGTGTGAAGCTTGGTCAGACTGACACTTACTGTATGTGAAGCCTGGCTAGACTGACACTGTTACTGTGTGAAGCCTGGTTAGATTGACACTGTTACTGTGTGTGAAGCGTGGCCAGACTGACACTGTTACTGTGTGTGAAGCCTGGCCAGACTGACACTGTTACTGTGTGTGAAGCCTGGCCAGACTGACAGTTACTGTGTGTGAAGCCTGGTCAGACTGACACTGTCACTGTGTGAAGCCTGGTCAGACTGACACTGTTACTGTGTGTGAAGCCTGGCCAGACTGACACTGTTACTGTGTGTGAAGCCTGGTCAGACTGACACTGTTACTGTGTGTGAAGCCTGGTTAGACTGACACTGTTACTGTGTGTGAAGCCTGGTATGACTGACACTGTTACTGTGTGACGCCTGGTCAGACTGACACTTACTGTGTGTGAAGCCTGGCCAGACTGACACTGTTACTGTGTGTGAAGCGTGGTCAGACTGACACTGTTACTGTGTGTGAAGCCTGGTTAGACTGACACTGTTACTGTGTGTGAAGCCTGGCCAGACTGACACTGTTTCTGTGTGTGAAGCCTGGTCTGACTGACACTGTTACTGTGTGTGAAGCCTGGCCAGACTGACACTGTTACTGTGTGTGAAGCCTGGCCAGACTGACACTGTTACTGTGTGTGAAGCCTGGCCATACTGACACTGTTACTGTGTGTGAAGCCTGGCCAGGGTGGCACTATTCTCACTGTAATACAGACTGTTATTGTGTCATCAGGGGTTTGGTCGTACCAGGCACATCTGTAACCTTTTACACTTATCCGTCCAGTTGTTAACTGTATTAATCATTTATTGAGGGTGCGACGTTTCCTGTATTGCTGCACACGGTTCCTGGGATCTAAACTTCACCTAACTCTAGATGTTACTGAGTCCATCTATACAATAGTAGAAAGCATATATTATGTTGACTGAAGAACACTTGATAAATGTAACTTTGAGAAGTCATCTATTGTGTACTTACCGTCAAATGTTTCCAGAGGCCAGCACCACAGCACTGCCGTCTGACATTGCCACTAGTACCCCGGGAAACTGCGGCCGGTTGGGTTGCATTGTCCATTATTATTTAGTCTGTGGTACATTGTTAAGTTTTGTATTGTTTACTTTGTGGTACATTGTTAAGTTTTGTATTGTTTACTTTGTGGTACATTGTTAAGTTTTGTATTGTTTACTTTGTGGTACTTTAAGTTTCGTTTTGTTGTGCAGATAACTTGGTCATCATGATCTGTGTGTCCCACGGATAACTATGGTACCTTCTCGACCAAGCTTGTATCTTTCCTGAACATTAAGATATTTCAGTACAGTCATAGTTTGCTTTGACGCATTGGTGAAAATAGTTAGAAAAAAATACTAAAATAACGTTTCAAGATTTGATATTTAGACATTGGAGATATTGATGTACAGAGACGGGTGGGAGACTGTGTGGGAGAGCGTTAGTGAGTGAGGAGTGGCAGAGAGGTCGTGTTGACCTGAGTGGTCGGTCAGTAGGGCAGCAGCAGCACATGTATTATGTCAGTGGGCAGGTGAAGGGTGTGGTTGCAAGCAACATATAAAGCTCTTGCTCACCTGCTATAACCCACACTCCTCCTGACAGCCTCACCCTTCTCCAACCTCACACATCATTATGAAGGTTTGCAAGATGATGTGTCTCCTGCATCATCAATAGCATGGCTGACCCACGCTAACAGTAGCTGAGGTGGTGTGGCTTACCCACGCTAACAGTACTTGGGGTGGTGAGAAAGTGTGTTTGTCACCATCACCAGTGTATGGTATAGTGAGGAAGTGTAGGGGGTCTCACCATCACCAGTGTATGGTATAGTGAGGAAGTGTAGGGGTCTCACCATCATCAGTGTATGGTATAGTGAGGAAGTGTAGGGGTCTCACCATCACCAGTGTATGGTATAGTGAGGATGTGTATTGTTCTCACCATCACCAGTGTATGGTATAGTGAGGAAGTGTAGGGTTCTCACCATCACCAGTTATGGTATATTGAGAAAGTGTATGGTTCACCATCACCAGTGTATGGTATAGTGAGGAAGTTATGGTTCTCGCCATTACCTGTGTATGGTATATTGGGGAAGTATAGGGCTCTCACCATCACCTGTGCATGGTATATTGAGGAAGTGTAGGGTTTTCACCATCACCTCTGTATGGTATAGTGAGGAAGTGTAGAGTTCTCACCATCATCTGTGTACGGTATAGTGAGGAAGTGTGTGGCTCACCATCACCAGTGTATGGTATAGTGAGGAAGTGTAGGGTTCTCACCATCACCAGTGTATGGTATAGTGAGGATGTGTATTGTTCTCACCATCACCTGTGTATGGTATAGTGGGGAAGTGAAGGGTTCTCACCATCACCAGTGTATGGTATAGTGAGGAAGCGTAGTGTTCTCACCATCACCTGTGTATGGTATAGTGAGGAAGCAAAGGGTTCTCACCATCACCTGTGTATGGTGTAGAGGCGAGACAAAAACTGGTATGGCAGTGTTGTCTTACAAAGCTCCTTTGTTTTTATTGATGCTCATTTTGAAGACGTAACACCAAGCAGATGTTGGGTAAGATGTTAAGTGTAGCTCACCAGTGTTTCACCGGCAGGTATTGGTTGTGATGTTCATGATGGTCGGGGTGCTGGGTTGGCCCGTGCCCGGGGATGTGTTGCCGTACTCAGCTGACATTGACAAGGTCAGTGGTTACTACACAACCTTCCTATATTTACATATTTAACCCTTACGTAGCTTGTGCCTTGCTGTTTTCCTAGTGATGTGTTAGTAGTAAGAGTCAAAGGTTGAGGGATATGCTACCTTTACACTATTGCTAGATAAGAATCAGTAGTTGTACAAATTATGGTTAGTTAATACCTTTGGTGAAGGTGAAGGGTGGGGACTTTCTTATGATATTAAACTCATTATCACTCAGTACCTACAAATCAACCTTATTTATTTCTTATTCTTCTAGTGTGAAAAGAGCTTTTGTAGAGCAGGTAAGCTTAGCGTTTAGCACCTGATCGGTCTGCTACAATTTGGAACGTGTGTGTTCATTGTGCAAATGTTCTTGTGTTGCGTCCCGTCACCAGTACGGTATTTAAGAACTCTCTTCAGTTTGGAGGCATTATGGGAATGTCATGGGTCAGATTTTAGTGCAGTATGTGGTGAAGCAATTGATGGTCACAGGCCAGAGCTGCACCAGCCTCCAGGATCTGCCCACACCCTCCATACCTAACCTGTTGTTTGACAGCTTTCAAAAATATGCATTTTTAGAAATGTCGAGGACTTTGTACAGTGTTCAGGTCGTGCAGGTGACATATGTTCAGTATCATGTTCCTCACCATATGAATAATCATCACTCATCAACAGTTTCACTCATACATTCATTAACCCACCCCAGTGTTGCAGCCACACTATATCGTGACACTGAGCGCCAGCCAATCTCAAACGGTCACCATAGTAAGTGTGGCACATTACCAAGTCATGCACAAACCTCATGATAAGCCGAAGTAGAGAGGAACCCTGACACTGCTGGTTGGGTCAAGTGAAACTTGTAATGTTACACACATAAATAAACATACATAATGTTACATATCTGGGAGTGGATTAGGCAGCGGATGGAACCAGGGAAGCGGAAGTGAGTCACTGGGTGGGGGAGGGGGCGAAAGTTCTGGGAGCGTTGAAAAATGTGTGGAAGGCGAGAACATTATCCCAGAAAGCAAGAATGGGTATGTTTGAAGGAATAGTGGTTCCAACAATGTTATATGGTTGCAAGGCGTGGGCTATAGATAGAGTTGTGCAGAGGAGGGTGGATGTGTTAGAAATGAGATGTTTGAGGACAATGTGGTGTGAGGTGGTTTGATCGAGTAAGTAATGAAAGGGTAAGAGAGATGTATGGTAATAAAAAGAGTCTGGTTGAGAGAGCAGAAGAGGGTGTTTTGAAATGTTTTGGTCACATGGAGAGAATGAGTGAGGAAAGATTGACAAAGAGGATATATGTGTCAGAGGTGGAGGGAACGAGGAGAAATGGGAGACCAAATTGGAGGTGGAAAGATGGAGTGAAAAAGATTTTGAGCGATCGGGGTCTGAATATGCTGGAGGGTGAAAGGCGTGCAAGGAATAGAGTGAATTGGAACGATGTGGTATACCGGGGTCGACGTGTGGAAGTCGAGAACATTATCTCGGAAAGCATATATATATATATATATATATATATATATATATATATATATATATATATATATATATATATATAAGTGGTAGAGGATGTGTGGATCAGGTGTTTGCTTTGAAGAATGTATGTGAGAAATACTTAGAAAAGCAAATGGATTTGTATGTAGCATTTATGGATCTGGAGAAGGCATATGATAGAGTTGATAGAGATGCTCTGTGGAAGGTATTAAGAATATATGGTGTGGGAGGCAAGTTGTTAGAAGCAGTGAAAAGTTTTTATCGAGGATGTAAGGCATGTGTACGTGTAGGAAGAGAGGAAAGTGATTGGTTCTCAGTGAATGTAGGTTTGCTGCAGGGGTGTGTGATGTCTCCATGGTTGTTTAATTTGTTTATGGATGGGGTTGTTAGGGAGGTGAATGCAAGAGTTTTGGAAAGAGGGGCAAGTATGAAGTCTGTTGTGGATGAGAGAGCTTGGGAAGTGAGTCAGTTGTTGTTCGCTGATGATACAGCGCTGGTGGCTGATTCATGTGAGAAACTGCAGAAGCTGGTGACTGAGTTTGGTAAAGTGTGTGAAAGAAGAAAGTTAAGAGTAAATGTGAATAAGAGCAAGGTTATTAGGTACAGTAGGGTGGAGGGTCAAGTCAATTGGGAGGTTAGTTTGAATGGAGAAAAACTGGAGGAAGTAAAGTGTTTTAGATATCTGGGAGTGGATCTGGCAGCAGATGGAACCATGGAAGCGGAAGTGAATCATAGGGTGGGGGAGGGGGGGGGGGGATCCTGGGAGCCTTGAAGAATGTGTGGAAGTCGAGAACATTATCTCGGAAAGCAAAAATGGGTATGTTTGAAGGAATAGTGGTTCCAACAATGTTGTATGGTTGCGAGGCGTGGGCTATGGATAGAGTTGTGCGCAGTAGGGTGGATGTGCTGGAAATGAGATGTTTGAGGACAATGTGTGGTGTGAGGTGGTTTGATCGAGTAAGTAATGTAAGGGTAAGAGAGATGTGTGGAAATAAAAAGAGCGTGGTTGAGAGAGCAGAAGAGGGTGTTTTGAAATGGTTTGGGCACATGGAGAGAATGAGTGAGGAAAGATTGACCAAGAGGATATATGTGTCGGAGGTGGAGGGAACGAGAAGTGGGAGACCAAATTGGAGGTGGAAAGATGGAGTGAAAAAGATTTTGTGTGATCGGGGCCTGAACATGCGGGAGGGTGAAAGGAGGGCAAGGAATAGAGTGAATTGGATCGATGTGGTATACCGGGGTTGACGTGCTGTCAGTGGATTGAATCAGGGCATGTGAAGCGTCTGGGGTAAACCATGGAAAGTTGTGTGGGGCCTGGATGTGGAAAGGGAGCTGTGGTTTCGGGCATTATTGCGTGGCAGCTAGAGACTGAGTGTGAACGAATGGGGCCTTTATTGTCTTTTCCTAGTGCTACCTCGCACACATGAGGGGGGAGGGGGATGGTATTCCATGTGTGGCGAGGTGGCGATGGGAGTGAATGGGGGCAGACAGTGTGAATTGTGTGCATGGGTATATATGTGTTTCTGTGTATGCATATATATGTGTACATTGAGATGTATAGGTATGTATATTTGCGTGTGTGGACGTGTGTGTGTGTATACATTGTGTATGGGGGTGGGTTGGGCCATTTCTTTCGTCTGTTTCCTTGCGCTACCTCGCAAACGCGGGAGACAGCGACAAAGCAAAATAAATAAATAAAATAAATATATATATTTTTTTTTTTTTTTTTTTTTTTTTTTTTTGCTTTGTCGCTGTCTCCCGCGTTTGCGAGGTAGCGCAAGGAAACAGACGAAAGAAATGGTCCAACCCACCCCCATACACATGTATATACATACGTCCACACACGCAAATATACATACCTACACAGCTTTCCATAATTTACCCCAGACGCTTCACATGCCCCGATTCAATCCACTGACAGCACGTCAACCCCGGTATACCACATCGCTCCAATTCACTCTATTCCTTGCCCTCCTTTCACCCTCCTGCATGTTCAGGCCCCGATCACACAAAATCTTTTTCACTCCATCTTTCCACCTCCAATTTGGTCTCCCTCTTCTCCTCGTTCCCTCCACCTCCGACACATATATCCTCTTGGTCAATCTTTCCTCACTCATTCTCTCCATGTGCCCAAACCATTTCAAAACACCCTCTTCTGCTCTCTCAACCACGCTCTTTTTATTTCCACACATCTCTCTTACCCTTACGTTACTTACTCGATCAAACCACCTCACACCACACATTGTCCTCAAACATCTCATTTCCAGCACATCCATCCTCCTGCGCACAACTCTATCCATAGCCCACGCCTCGCAACCATACAACATTGTTGGAACCACTATTCCTTTAAACATACCCATTTTTGCTTTCCGAGATAATGTTCTCGACTTCCACACATTCTTCAAGGCTCCCAGGATTTTCGCCCCCTCCCCCACCCTATGATCCACTTCCGCTTCCATGGTTCCATCCGCTGCCAGATCCACTCCCAGATATCTAAAACACTTTACTTCCTCCAGTTTTTCTCCATTCAAACTTACCTCCCAAATGACTTGACCCTCAACCCTACTGTACCTAATTACCTTGCTCTTATTCACATTTACTCTTAACTTTCTTCTTTCATACACTTTACCAAACTCAGTCACCAGCTTCTGCAGTTTCTCACATGAATCAGCCACCAGCGCTGTATCATCAGCGAACAACAACTGACTCACTTCCCAAGCTCTCTCATCCCCAACAGACTTCATACTTGCCCCTCTTTCCAAAACTCTTGCATTCACCTCCCTAACAACCCCATCCATAAACAAATTAAACAGCCATGGAGACATCACACACCTCTGCCGCAAACCTACATTCACTGAGAACCAATCACTTTCCTCTCTTCCTACACGTACACATGCCTTACATCCTCGATAAAAACTTTTCACTGCTTCTAACAACTTGCCTCCCACACCATATATTCTTAATACCTTCCACAGAGCATCTCTATCAACTCTATCATATATATATATATATATATATATATATATATATATATATATATATATATATATACGTTGAGATGTATAGGTATGTATATGTGCGTGTGTGGACGTATACGTATATACATGTGCATGTAGGTGGGTTGGGCCATTTTTACGTCTGTTTCCTTGCGCTACCTTTTTTTTTTTTTTTTTTTTCCAAAATAAGGAACAGAGGGGGCCAGGTGAGGGTATTCCAAAAAAGGCCCAGTCCTCTGCTCTTAACGCTACCTCGCTAACGCGGGAAATGGCGAATAGTTTAAAAGAAAGAAAAGAAATATATATATATATATATATATATATATATATATATATATATATATATATATATATATATATATATTATATATATATATTTATATATATTTATATGTATATATTATTACATATGAACATGCAGGGGTCCCGGGTTCGATCCTGGCTGTTGGAGGTTTGTATGTACTATGAAAGTGCGCGTGCATATGCACTTTGTTCGTATATATATATATATATATATATATATATATATATATATATATATATATATATATATATATATATATATATATATATATAAACCTTTATGTACAGACAATGTTACAAACATATGCAATTGAGTGGGAGAAGTATAAAAGAAAGAGACAGGAGGTCAAGAGAAAGGTGCAAGAGGTGAAAAAAAGGGCAAATGAGAGTTGGGGTGAGAGACTATCAGTAAATTTTAGGGAAAATAAAAAGATGTTCTGGAAGGAGGTAAATAGGGTGCGTAAGACAAGGGAGCAAATGGGAACTTCAGTGAAGGGCGTAAATGGGGAGGTGATAACAAGTAGCGGTGATGTGAGAAGGAGATGGAATGAGTATTTTGAAGGTTTGTTGAATGTGTCTGATGACAGAGTGGCAGATATAGGGTGTTTTGGTCGAGGTGGTGTGCAAAGTGAGAGGGTTAGGGAAAATGATTTGGTAAACAGAGAAGAGGTAGTAAAAGCTTTGCGGAAGATGAAAGCCGGCAAGGCAGCAGGTTTGGATGGTATTGCAGTGGAATTTATTAAGAAAGGGGGTGACTGTATTGTTGACTGGTTGGTAAGGTTATTTAATGTATGTATGACTCATGGTGAGGTGCCTGAGGATTGGCGGAATGCGTGCATAGTGCCATTGTACAAAGGCAAAGGGGATAAGAGTGAGTGCTCAAATTACAGAGGTATAAGTTTGTTGAGTATTCCTGGTAAATTATATGGGAGGGTATTGATTGAGAGGGTGAAGGCATGTACAGAGCATCAGATTGGGGAAGAGCAGTGTGGTTTCAGAAGTGGTAGAGGATGTGTGGATCAGGTGTTTGCTTTGAAGAATGTATGTGAGAAATACTTAGAAAAGCAAATGGATTTGTATGTAGCATTTATGGATCTGGAGAAGGCATATGATAGAGTTGATAGAGATGCTCTGTGGAAGGTATTAAGAATATATGGTGTGGGAGGCAAGTTGTTAGAAGCAGTGAAAAGTTTTTATCGAGGATGTAAGGCATGTGTACGTGTAGGAAGAGAGGAAAGTGATTGGTTCTCAGTGAATGTAGGTTTGCGGCAGGGGTGTGTGATGTCTCCATGGTTGTTTAATTTGTTTATGGATGGGGTTGTAAGGGAGGTAAATGCAAGAGTCCTGGAAAGAGGGGCAAGTATGAAGTCTGTTGGGGATGAGAGAGCTTGGGAAGTGAGTCAGTTGTTGTTCGCTGATGATACAGCGCTGGTGGCTGATTCATGTGAGAAACTGCAGAAGCTGGTGACTGAGTTTGGTAAAGTGTGTGGAAGAAGAAAGTTGAGAGTAAATGTGAATAAGAGCAAGGTTATTAGGTACAGTAGGGGTGAGGGTCAAGTCAATTGGGAGGTGAGTTTGAATGGAGAAAAACTGGAGGAAGTGAAGTGTTTTAGATATCTGGGAGTGGATCTGTCAGCGGATGGAACCATGGAAGCGGAAGTGGATCATAGGGTGGGGGAGGGGGCGAAAATTTTGGGAGCCTTGAAAAATGTGTGGAAGTCGAGAACACTATCTCGGAAAGCAAAAATGGGTATGTTTGAGGGAATAGTGGTTCCAACAATGTTGTATGGTTGCGAGGCGTGGGCTATGGATAGAGATGTGCGCAGGAGGATGGATGTGCTGGAAATGAGATGTTTGAGGACAATGTGTGGTGTGAGGTGGTTTGATCGAGTAAGTAACGTAAGGGTAAGAGAGATGTGTGGAAATAAAAAGAGCGTGGTTGAGAGAGCAGAAGAGGGTGTTTTGAAATGGTTTGGGCACATGGAGAGAATGAGTGAGGAGAGATTGACCAAGAGGATATATGTGTCGGAGGTGGAGGGAACGAGGAGAAGAGGGAGACCAAATTGGAGGTGGAAAGATGGAGTGAAAAAGATTTTGTGTGATCGGGGCCTGAACATGCAGGAGGGTGAAAGGAGGGCAAGAAATAGAGTGAATTGGAGTCATGTGGTATACAGGGGTTGACGTGCTGTCAGTGGATTGAAGCAAGGCATGTGAAGCGTCTGGGGTAAACCATGGAAAGCTGTGTAGGTATGTATATTTGCGTGTGTGGACGTGTGTATGTACATGTGTATGGGGGGGGGGGGGGTTGGGCCATTTCTTTCGTCTGTTTCCTTGCGCTACCTCGCAAACGCGGGAGACAGCGACAAAGTATAAAAAAAAAAAAAAAAAAAAAAAAAAAAAAATGGTGTTAGAGACATATGTACATAGTTAATGTTGCAGACGTAATGTTACCTGCTGGTCAGGTATCAGGTTATGTACTTGTGGTATGAAATGCCTCAGAAAGTAGTCTAGTATAATTTGATTTAGTATGTTAGCACGTTTCTTGACGTACATTTAGTGTGATAGCACGTTTCTTGATGCATTTAGTGTTAACATTAGCACGTTTCTTGACGTACATTTAGTGTGATAGCACGTTTCTTGATGCATTTAGTGTTAACATTAGCACGTTTCTTGACGTACATTTAGTTTGATAGCACGTTTCTTGACGTGCATTTAGTGTTAACATTAGCACGTTTCTTGACGTACATTTCGTATTATTTACGGAATCTCGTTGACGCATTTCTCCTGTAGATGATTACTTTTGGTGTGGCAGGTATCTTGGGTAAGGTCAAAAGGCGGTGCATCATACATGTGGCTACAGGAGAGCAGATGGGTCATTTCACATACCTGTCGCTCCGTGGCTAAGGCTTTACACTAATACATAGGCTACCATACTTTAACCACTTGTCTCTATTATACCAAAAGATTATAGTCGACTGAAGCGGCATAGAGTTAGCTGTCTCTTGTAGTGGTACAGACCTACGGGGGTTAGGTTAGGTTAGGTCGCTTCTTGTGATAGTATCAGGTGCACAGCCACACCACGTGTTCTCATCTTCACGTGATATCACGCATCGGTGCAGAAACTTAGGAGGATAATTTCCCAGTTTGTTGTGATGTAGTTCATCACATTAGAATAAAACATAGTTATCGGCAAGTTATTACAGTCCATCTACCTGCCTAGTGTTAGCCATTGTCATTTAACTGAACAGTAGTTTGTCCTGCAGCCCGTCGTACTGTACGAGTTTGCTTATGAAGTGTCGGACCCAGACACTGGAAACTTCCAGAACCGGGTGGAGGTCAAGCTGGCCAACGGAGACGTCTTCGGATCTTGGTCGGTGTTGCTTCCCAGTCAGGTGATCATGACTGTGGTGTACAATGTGACGGATAACCAGGGCTTCCGCTACACCCTGACCATGGTGCCTGTCTCATCTCATGACCTCTAGATCATCACCAACATCATTGCGTAATCTTTATCTAGTTTTGTGTATTTCACAGAAATTAACTGTGATTTCAGTGATCAAGTTTATTTTTATATGATTAAGATGAAAAAAAAAACAAAAACAAATGCATATCATCTCAGGCTGTATACACTAACACAGTAGAATGGGGTTTTGTTATCTTGTTGCTGTTATTGTTGTTGTTGTTTTTATTGAGTGGGCGGAGGGTGCTGGGCAGCCGTCGGCCGACTATGTTGATCTGTCAGACTCAACCACTGTTATAGTTATCATTATGTTTAAATATAGCTTCATTGTTAAATCTCTTTTTTTTTTCCTTTTTAGTAATTTTGTAGAACTTTTGACATTTCTTTCTTGTATCTACCCTGATATATATATATATATATATATATATATATATATATATATATATATATATATATATATATGTGTGTGTATATATACGAATAAAGTGTATATGAACGCGTACCTTCATAGAACATACAAACCTCCAACAGCCAGGATCGAAACTGGGACCCCTTGTGCAAGAGGCAGGCATGCTAACCGCTAGGCTAAGGGACTGTATAATAGGAAACAACTATTCGAAATACTAAGTACTCGAATACCCTTCGTCTCACAATGGTGAGCAACGGGGTCTGTCGGTCGTTTCCGAACAGAACACATAACCAGCTGATAGCGTTGTACAGTCAGGTTCGGTAAAACGCTATCAGCTGGTTATGTGTTCTGTTCGGAAACAACCGATAGACCCCGTTGCTCACCATTGTGAGACGAAGGGTATTCGAGTACTTAGTATTTCGAATAGTTGTTTCCTATTATACAGTCCCTTAGCCTAGCGGTTAGCATGCCTGCCTCTTGCACAAGGGGTCCCAGGTTCGATCCTGGCTGTTGGAGGTTTGTATGATATGATATATATATATATATATATATATATATATATATATATATATATATATATATATATATATATTATCCCTGGGGATAGGGGAAAAAGAATACTTCTCACGTATTCCCTGCGTGTCATAGAAGGCGACTAAAAGGGAAGGGAGCGGGGGGCTGGAAATCCTCCCCTCTCGGTTTTTTTTAAGTTTCCAAAAGAAGGAACAGAGAAGTGGGCCGGTGAGGATATTCCCTCAAAGGTCCAGTCCTCTGTTCTTAACGCTACCTCGCTAATATGGGAAATGGCGAATAGTATGAAAGAAAGAAAGATATATATATATATATATATATATATATATATATATATATATATATATATATATATATATATATATATATATGAAGTCTGTTGGGGATGAGAGAGCTTGGGAAGTGAGTCAGTTTTTATTCGCTGATGATACAGCGCTGGTGGCTGATTCATGTGAGAAAATGCAGAAGCTGGTAACTGAGTTTAGTAAAGTGTGTGAAAGAAGACATTTAAGAGTGAATGTGAATAAGAGCAAGGTTATTAGGTACAGTAGGGTTGAGGGTCAAGTCGATTGGGAGGTAAGTTTGAATTGAGAAAAACTGGAGGAAGTAAAGTGTTTTAGATATCTGGGAGTCGATCTGGCAGCGGATGGAACCATGGAAGCGGAAGTGAATCGTAGGGTGGGGAAGGGGGCGAAAATCCTGGGAGCCTTGAAGAATGTGTGGAAGTCGAGAACATTATCTCGGAAAGCAAAAATGGGTATGTTTGAAGGAATAGTGGTTCCAACAATGTTGTATGGTTGCGAGGCGTGGGCTATGGATAGAGTTGTGCGCAGGAGGGTGGATGTGCTGGAAATGAGATGTTTGAGGACAATGTGTGGTGTGAGGTGGTTTGATCGAGTAAGTAACGTAAGGGTAAGAGAGATGTGTGGAAATAAAAAGAGCGTGGTTGAGAGAGCAGAAGAGGGTGTTTTGAAATGGTTTGGGCACATGGAGAGAATGAGTGAGGAAAGATTGACCAAGAGGATATATGTGTCGGAGGTGGAGGGAACGAGGAGAAGAGGGAGACCAAATTGGAGGTGGAAAGATGGAGTGAAAAAGATTTTGTGTGATCGGGGCCTGAACATGCAGGAGGGTGAAAGGCGGGCAAGGAATAGAGTGAATTGGATCGATGTTGTATACCGGGGTTGACGTGCTGTCAGTGGATTGAGTCAGGGCATGTGAAGCGTCTGGGGTAAACCATGGAAAGCTGTGTAGGTATGTACATTTGCGTGTGTGGACGTGTATGTATATACATGTGTATGGGGGTGGGTTGGGCCATTTCTTTCGTCTGTTTCCTTGCGCTACCTCGCAAACGCGGGAGACAGCGGCAATATATATATATATTTATATATATATATATATATATATATATATATATATATATATATATATATATATATATATATATATATATATATATGTGTGTGTGTGTGTGTGTGTGTGTGTGTGTGTTTGAGAGAGAGAGAGAGAGAGAGAGAGAGAGAGAGAGAGAGAGAGAGAGAGAGAGAGAGAGAGAGAGATTTGTGTTGTCAAGGATATTTGCGAGAGTTTGTCATGGGCATACGGTTGCCCTGGTTAATTCATCATATATACAGTATCTGTACATGATGATGGCTGCACTACATTATACCTCCGTTATCAGTATTTAACATTTGCAAGATTTTTCTCTCATGGGTAAAGTTTTGAGTGTCGTTGATTATCGCTTTTCTTTTGATTGTGTCAGATTACAGTGTGGCTGATGAAGACCAGGTTTATATGAGGGTGTTTCTTGCTGTATGGAGAAGTTGGTAGTTAGGTCACAGGTGACTGTTATTGCTGTTGGTAGTGGCAACATGTGTATTACTAGTTCTCTTGGCTCATGTGGCCAGATGATGTGTTGGTTCGTGTGGTCAACATCCGCGGCCGGCCTCAGTCTTGAATCATTCGGTATTTGTACTTCCATCATCATCATCATCATCATCATCATCATCATCATAATAATAAAGTGCGTCATATCTTGTTGGAACACCATTACCTGGTCTTGGTACGTTTATGTTGTGTGGAGGGGGGAACCATACAGCAGCTTATGGACTTTTCCTCTTTGTGTGTGTATATATATATATATATATATATATATATATATATATATATATATATATATATATATATATATATATGGAGTTATAGCGGTGTATGTACGGTACGTAGTCACACCTGGTAATTAACCATGACTAGCGTCACGTGACGTTATCCTAGATCACCTGTGTACGATCATAAAAGACAGAACTTTCTTCTGCTGAGCCGTGTGTCGTACATTGGTGAACTTTATTCTACCTTGAATAATTACCTGTCGTTTTTTGAGGTTCCAAACTTAGCCAATCATGATATCACTACTCATGTTTTCGGTTGAAGAAGCTTTCCACGTAAGTGGCTGACTTGATATCCATGCTTGCATTAGCCACGGACACAGAAAATCCATCCAGAGCCCGAGAACATATACATGATGTGTAGTATCACAGCTTGTCATCGTACAGAATCAAGTAGCTTTTCAAGTAACACTGTCAAGAGCGACCAAAATCAAGACTTGTTTCCGTCATGCCATGTAGCACCACTGGCGTCTTGAGACTTTCATCCTGACGATGACCCTCCTCACTAGGAACCACCAGTCGTGATCCATCATACCTCTGGCACCATGCATTGCCAGTGGAGAATCTTTGCTTTGTCTCGCCTGCTTCTCAGGTGTCACGCCATCTTCTTATGTTTAGCTTTAAGATTTGAGTGAAGAGATTTACTCAGCAAAGTCGAAAGATATTGATGATCGTGAAAAGATCATGGTTGTGTGTAATGAACTTCATGTGAGAAATTCAGCTGAATATTAACTGTTTTCAACCATGTGCTGACACTGGAGAGGAACATCTACAGCCATGTGCTGACACTATACAGGAACATCTTCAACCATGTGCTGACACTGTAGAGGAACATCTTCAACCATGTGCTGACACTGGAGAAGAACATCTTCAACCATGTACTGACACTGGAGAGGAACATCTTCAACTATGTGCTGACACGAGAGAAACATCTTTATCCATGTGCTGACACTGGAGAGGAACATCTTCAACCATGTGCTGACACTGGAAAGGAATATCTTCAGCCATGTGTTGACACTGGAGAGAAACATCTTCAACTATGTGCTGACACTGGAGAGGAACATCTTCAACCATGTGCATACACTGGAGAGAAACATCTTCAACCATGTGCTGACACTGTAGAGAAACATCTTCAACCATGTGCTGACACTGTAGAGGAACATCTTCAACCATGTGCTGACACTGGAAAGGAATATCTTCAACCATGTGCTGACACTGGAGAGAAACATCTTCAACCATGTGCTGACACTGGAGAGAAACCTCTTCAACCATGTGCTGACACTGTAGAGGAACATCTTCAACCATGTGCTGACACTGGAAAGGAATATCTTCAACCATGTGCTGACACTGGAGAGAAACATCTTCAACCATGTGCTGACACTGGAGAGAAACATCTTCAACCATGTGCTGACACTGGAGAGAAACATCTTCAACCATGTGCTGACACTGTAGAGGAACATCTTCAACCATGTGCTGACACTGGAAAGGAATATCTTCAACCATGTGCTGACACTGGAGAGAAACATCTTCAACCATGTGCTGACACTGGAGAGAAACATCTTCAACCATGTGCTGACACTGGAGAGAAACATCTTCAACCATGTGCTGACACTGGAGAGAAACATCTTCAACCATGTGCTGACACTGGAGAGAAACATCTTCAACTATGTACTGACACTGGAGAGAAACTTCTTCAACCATGTGCTGACACTGGAAAGGAATATCTTCAACCATGTGCTGACACTGGAGAGGAACATCTTCAACCATGTGCTGACACTGGAGAGGATCATCTTCAACCATGTGCTGACACTGGAGAGGATCATCTTCAACCATGTGCTGACACTGGAGAGAAACATCTTCAACCATGTGCTGACACTGGAGAGGAACATCTTCAACCATGTGCTGACACTGGAAAGGAATATCTTCAGCCATGTGTTGACACTGGAGAGAAACATCTTCAACCATGTGCTGACACTGGAGAGGAACATCTTCAACCATGTGTTGACACTGGAGAGAAACATCTTCAACCATGTGCTGACACTGGAGAGGATCATCTTCAACCATGTGCTGACACTGGAGAGGATCTTCAACCATGTGCTGACACTGGAGAGGATCATCTTCAACCATGTGCTGACACTGGAGAGGATCATCTTCAACCATGTGCTGACACTGGAGAGAAACATCTTCAACCATGTGCTGACACTGGAAAGGAATATCTTCAACCATGTGCTGACACTGGAGAGGAACATCTTCAGCCACGTGCTGACACTGGAGAGGAACATCTTTAACCATGTACTGACACTGGAGAGAAACATCTTCAACCATGTACTGACACTGGAGAGGAACATCTTCAACCATGTGCATACACTGGAGAGAAACATCTTCAACCATGTGCTGACACTAGAGAAACATCTTCAACCATGTGCTGACACTGTAGAGGAACATCTTCAACCATGTGCTGACACTGGAAAGGAATATCTTCAACCATGTGTTGACACTGGAGAGAAACATCTTCAGCCATGTGCTGACACTGGAGAGAAACATCTTCAACCATGTGCTGACACTGTAGAGAAACATCAACCATGTGCTGACATTGTAGAGAAACATCTTCAACCATGTGCTGACACTGGAGAGAAACATCTTCAACCATGTGCTGACACTGGAGAGATATCTTCAACCATGTGCTGACACTGGAGAGAAACATCTTCAACCATGTGCTGACACGAGAGAAACATCTTCAACTATGTACTGACACTGGAGAGAAACCTCTTCAACCATGTGCTGACACTGGAAAGGAATATCTTCAACCATGTACTGACACTGGAGAGGAACATCTTCAACCATGTGCTGACACTGGAGAGGATCATCTTCAACCATGTGCTGACACTGGAGAGGATCATCTTCAACCATGTGCTGAAACTGGAGAGAAACATCTTCAACCATGTGTTGACACTGGAGAGGAACATCTTCAACCATGTGCTGACACTGGAGAGGATCATCTTCAACCATGTGCTGACACTGGAGAGGAACATCTTTAAACGTGTGACACTGGAGAGAAACATCTTTAAACGTGCTGACACTGGAGAGAAACATCTTCAAACGTGCTGACACGGGAGGAACATCTTCAACCATTTGTTGACACTGGAGAGAAACATCTTCAACCATGTGCTGACACTGGAGAGGAACATCTTCAACCATGTGCTGACATGGAGAGAAACATCTTTAAACGTGCTGACACTGGAGAGAAACATCTTTAAACGTGCTGCCACGAGAGAAACATCTTCAACCATGTGCTGACACTGGAAAGGAATATCTTCAACCATGTGTTGACACTGGAGAGAAACATCTTCAACCATGTGCTGACACTGGAGAGGATCATCTTCAACCATGTGCTGACACTGGAGAGGAACATCTTTAAACGTGCTGACACTGGAGAGAAACATCTTTAAACGTGCTGCCACGAGAGAAACATCTTCAACCATGTGCTGACACTGGAAAGGAATATCTTCAACCATGTGTTGACACTGGAGAGAAACATCTTCAACCATGTGCTGACACTGGAGAGGAACATCTTCAACCATGTGCTGACACTGGAGAGGAACATCTTCAAACATGCTGACACTAGAGAGGAACATCTTCAACCAAGTGCTGACACTGGAGAGGAACATCTTCAAACTTGCTGACACTGGAGAGAAACATCTTCAAACGTGCTGACACTGGAGAGGAACATCTTCAACCATGTGCTGACACTGGAGAGGAACATCTTTAACCATGTGCTGACATTGAAGAGAAACATCTTCAACCATGTGCTGACACTGGAGAGAAACATCTTCAACCATGTGCTGACACTGGAGAGGAACATCTTCAACCATGTGCTGACACTGGAGAGGAACATCTTCAACCATGTGCTGACACGAGAGAAACATCTTCAACCATGTGCATACACTGGAGAGGAACATCTTCAACCATGTGCTGACACTGGAGAGAAACATCTTCAACCATGTGCTGACATTGGAGAGAAACATCTTCAAACGTGCTGACACGAGAGGAACATCTTTAACCATGTGCTGACACTGGAGAGAAACATCTTCAACCATGTGCTGACACTGGAGAGAAACATCTTCTACTATGTGCTGACACTGGAGAGGATCATCTTCAAACGTGCTGACACTAGAGAGGAACATCTTCAACCAAGTGCTGACACAGGAGAGGAACATCTTCAAACGTGCTGACACTGGAGAGAAACATCTTCAACCATGTGCTGACACTGGAGAGGAACATCTTTAAATATTTCTGATAATATAAACTACTCTTTCAAGGTTCCACTTTTCTTTAAGTTTGTAAAATGCAGTTTTAATTTTCTTTCAATAAAAGTTTCTTATTTGTGTGTGAAGATCATTGTTATATTTGTTTAGACTTGTGAGAGACATAGTTACGATTTTTTGTTGAGTTTGTGAAATCAAGTTTAATGTTTGAAAAATGGCTTGATCATGTTGCTGTGTTACTGTAAGACTAGTAACATGTTGAACTATCAACCAACTTTACTGACAACTTATTACACAAAAATATTGAATATGAAAATGGAAGTTGTTTGGTTTTTAGTCGATTTCCATATATATATATATATATATATATATATATATATATATATATATATATATATATTATTTTTTTTTTATTTTTTATTATACTTTGTCGCTGTCTCCCGCGTTTGCGAGGTAGCGCAAGGAAACAGACGAAAGAAATGGCCCAACCCCCCCCCCCCCCATACACATGTATATACATACGTCCACACACGCAAATATACATACCTACAGGTGAATGCAAGAGTTTTGGAGAGAGGGGCAAGTATGCAGTCTTGTGGATGAGATGGCTTGGGAAAAGTCAATTGTTGTTCGCTGATGACACAGCACTGGTGGCTGATTTGGGTGAGAAACTGCAGAAGCTGGTGACTGAGTTTGGTAAAGTGTGTGAAAGAAAAAAAAGCTGAGAGTAAATGTGAATAAGAGTAAGGTTATTAGGTACAGTAGGGTTGAGGGACAAGTCAATTGGGAGGTAAGTTTGAATGGGGGAAAACTGGAGGAAGTGAAGTGTTTTAGATATCTGGGAGTGGATTTGGCCGCAGATGGAACCATGAAAGCGGAAGTGAGTCGCAGGGTGGGGGAGGGGGCGAAAGTTCTGGGAGCGTTGAAAAATGTGTGGAAGGCGAGAACATTATCTCGGAAAGCAAAAATGGCTATGTTTGAAGGAATAGTGGTTCCAACAATATTATATGGTTGTGAGGCGTGGGCTATAGATAGGAGTGTGCGGAGGAGGGTGGATGTGTTGGAAATGAGATGTTTGAGGACAATATGTGGCGTGAGATGGTGTAGACATGTTTACCAAATGGCGTCCTAGCTTCGTCTCTTCGTTGTATATCAACTGACGGTTATATTTCTCCCTTGTGTCTCCTCGATGATGTGATTATTACCCGAAAGTGCACTTGGGAACTTATCGCGTTTCATTTTCCCCGTGGACTCAGGAATATCTTGATCACGCGCAAAATTGTGATCCTTTCCAAAATTCCAAAATTCTGGGGGCCTTGAAGAATGTGTGGAAGTCGAGAACATTATCTCGGAAAGCAAAAATGGGTATGTTTGAAGGAATAGTGGTTCCAACAATGTTGTATGGTTGCGAGGCGTGGGCTATGGATAGAGTTGTGCGCAGGAGGATGGATGTGCTGGAAATGAGATGTTTGAGGACAATGTGTGGTGTGAGGTGGTTTGATCGAGTGAGTAACCTAAGGGTAAGAGAGATGTGTGGAAATAAAAAGAGCGTGGTTGAGAGAGCAGAAGAGGGTGTTTTGAAGTGGTTTGGGCACATGGAGAGGATGAGTGAGGAAAGATTGACCAAGAGGATATATGTGTCGGAGGTGGAGGGAGCAAGGAGAAGAGGGAGACCAAATTGGAGGTGGAAAGATGGAGTGAAAAAGATTTTTTGTGATCGGGGCCTGAACATGCAGGAGGGTGAAAGGAGGGCAAGGAATAGAGTGAATTGGAGCGATGTGGTATACCGGGGTTGACGTGCTGTCAGTGGATTGAATCAAGGCATGTGAAGCGTCTGGGGTAAACCGTGGAAAGCTGTGTAGGTATGTATATTTGCGTGTGTGGACGTGTGTATATGCATGTGTATGGGGGGGGGGGCCATTTCTTTCGTCTGTTTCCTTGCGCTACCTCGCAGACGCGGGGGACAAGCGACAAAGTATTAAAAAATATATATATATATATATTTATATATTATATATATTTATATATATATTTTATAAAATATTACAGTGGCGTGGTAGTTTTTATTGCTTAATGTCAGGGGAAGTATAGTTTTTATTGTGAGGAGTTATTAAAGGAATTTTATGATAATGATAATAATGATAATAATGATAATAATGACGTGTTACGGTATGACGGCAGGTGTGTACATGTGTTCTCATCATGATCATCATCATCACTAACATTGTGGTTGACATGTGTATCACACGGCTCAAAGCTGGAACTTGTTTATTGTGAACTGTTTACATCCTGACTAGGGGGAGGGACGGCGCCGTATTATACACTCAGCTTAACATCTTGATCTTTCTTCTTTGCGCACCCTTTTTTAAAACTTGTCATATGTATATCATACGCCCATGATTGCACAAAAAAACCTTTTAAATTTATTCTTTTTTTATATCTTGAAAGCGTTATTTTCATACTGCTCCTTTTTCTAACGTCGTCCTTGTAATTTGAATACTCAAAAGCCCCAAAACGATATATATATAAAATATATATATATATATATAAAATATTTATATATATATATTATATATATATATATATATATATATAAAATTTGTGTGTGTGTGTGTGTGTGTGGTTTGAGAGAGAGAGAGAGAGAGAGAGAGAGAGAGAGAGAGAGAGAGAGAGAGAGAGAGAGAGAGAGAGAGAGATTTGTGTTGTCAAGGATATTTGCGAGAGTTTGTCATGGGCATACGGTTGCCCTGGTTAATTCATCATATATACAGTATCTGTACATGATGATGGCTGCACTACATTATACCTCCGTTATCAGTATTTAACATTTGCAAGATTTTTCTCTCATGGGTAAAGTTTTGAGTGTCGTTGATTATCGCTTTTCTTTTGATTGTGTCAGATTACAGTGTGGCTGATGAAGACCAGGTTTATATGAGGGTGTTTCTTGCTGTATGGAGAAGTTGGTAGTTAGGTCACAGGTGACTGTTATTGCTGTTGGTAGTGGCAACATGTGTATTACTAGTTCTCTTGGCTCATGTGGCCAGATGATGTGTTGGTTCGTGTGGTCAACATCCGCGGCCGGCCTCAGTCTTGAATCATTCGGTATTTGTACTTCCATCATCATCATCATCATCATCATCATCATCATGATAATAATAAAGTGCGTCATATCTTGTTGGAACACCATTACCTGGTCTTGGTACGTTTATGTTGTGTGGAGGGGGGAACCATACAGCAGCTTATGGACTTTTCCTCTTTGTGTGTGTATATATATATATATATATATATATATATATATATATATATATATATATATATATATATATATATATGGAGTTATAGCGGTGTATGTACGGTACGTAGTCACACCTGGTAATTAACCATGACTAGCGTCACGTGACGTTATCCTAGATGACCTGTGTACGATCATAAAAGACAGAACTTTCTTCTGCTGAGCCGTGTGTCGTACATTGGTGAACTTTATTCTACCTTGAATAATTACCTGTCGTTTTTTGAGGTTCCAAACTTAGCCAATCATGATATCACTACTCATGTTTTCGGTTGAAGAAGCTTTCCACGTAAGTGGCTGACTTGATATCCATGCTTGCATTAGCCACGGACACAGAAAATCCATCCAGAGCCCGAGAACATATACATGATGTGTAGTATCACAGCTTGTCATCGTACAGAATCAAGTAGCTTTTCAAGTAACACTGTCAAGAGCGACCAAAATCAAGACTTGTTTCCGTCATGCCATGTAGCACCACTGGCGTCTTGAGACTTTCATCCTGACGATGACCCTCCTCACTAGGAACCACCAGTCGTGATCCATCATACCTCTGGCACCATGCATTGCCAGTGGAGAATCTTTGCTTTGTCTCGCCTGCTTCTCAGGTGTCACGCCATCTTCTTATGTTTAGCTTTAAGATTTGAGTGAAGAGATTTACTCAGCAAAGTCGAAAGATATTGATGATCGTGAAAAGATCATGGTTGTGTGTAATGAACTTCATGTGAGAAATTCAGCTGAATATTAACTGTTTTCAACCATGTGCTGACACTGGAGAGGAACATCTACAGCCATGTGCTGACACTATACAGGAACATCTTCAACCATGTGCTGACACTGTAGAGGAACATCTTCAACCATGTGCTGACACTGGAGAAGAACATCTTCAACCATGTACTGACACTGGAGAGGAACATCTTCAACTATGTGCTGACACGAGAGAAACATCTTCAACCATGTGCTGACACTGGAGAGGAACATCTTCAACCATGTGCTGACACTGTAGAGGAACATCTTCAACCATGTGCTGACACTAGAGAAGAACATCTTCAACCATGTGCTGACACTGGAGAGGAACATCTTCAACCATGTGCTGACACGAGAGAAACATCTTTATCCATGTGCTGACACTGGAGAGGAACATCTTCAACCATGTGCTGACACTGGAAAGGAATATCTTCAGCCATGTGTTGACACTAGAGAGAAACATCTTCAACTATGTGCTGACACTGGAGAGGAACATCTTCAACCATGTGCATACACTGGAGAGAAACATCTTCAACCATGTGCTGACACTGTAGAGAAACATCTTCAACCATGTGCTGACACTGTAGAGGAACATCTTCAACCATGTGCTGACACTGGAAAGGAATATCTTCAACCATGTGCTGACACTGGAGAGAAACATCTTCAACCATGTGCTGACACTGGAGAGAAACCTCTTCAACCATGTGCTGACACTGTAGAGGAACATCTTCAACCATGTGCTGACACTGGAAAGGAATATCTTCAACCATGTGCTGACACTGGAGAGAAACATCTTCAAACCATGTGCTGACACTGGAGAGAAACATCTTCAACCATGTGCTGACACTCGGAGAGAAACTATCTTCAACCATGTGCTGACACTGTAGAGGAATATCTTCAACCATGTGCTGACACTGGAGAGGATCATCTTCAACCATGTGCTGACACTGGAGAGGATCATCTTCAACCATGTGCTGACACTGGAGAGAAACATCTTCAACCATGTGCTGACACTGGAGAGGAACATCTTCAACCATGTGCTGACACTGGAAAGGAATATCTTCAGCCATGTGTTGACACTGGAGAGAAACATCTTCAACCATGTGCTGACACTGGAGAGGAACATCTTCAACCATGTGTTGACACTGGAGAGAAACATCTTCAACCATGTGCTGACACTGGAGAGGATCATCTTCAACCATGTGCTGACACTGGAGAGGATCTTCAACCATGTGCTGACACTGGAGAGGATCATCTTCAACCATGTGCTGACACTGGAGAGGATCATCTTCAACCATGTGCTGACACTGGAGAGAAACATCTTCAACCATGTGCTGACACTGGAAAGGAATATCTTCAACCATGTGCTGACACTGGAGAGGAACATCTTCAGCCACGTGCTGACACTGGAGAGGAACATCTTTAACCATGTACTGACACTGGAGAGAAACATCTTCAACCATGTACTGACACTGGAGAGGAACATCTTCAACCATGTGCATACACTGGAGAGAAACATCTTCAACCATGTGCTGACACTGTAGAGAAACATCTTCAACCATGTGCTGACACTGTAGAGGAACATCTTCAACCATGTGCTGACACTGGAAAGGAATATCTTCAACCATGTGTTGACACTGGAGAGAAACATCTTCAGCCATGTGCTGACACTGGAGAGAAACATCTTCAACCATGTGCTGACACTGTAGAGAAACATCAACCATGTGCTGACATTGTAGAGAAACATCTTCAACCATGTGCTGACACTGGAGAGAAACATCTTCAACCATGTGCTGACACTGGAGAGAAATATCTTCAACCATGTGCTGACACTGGAGAGAAACATCTTCAACCATGTGCTGACACGAGAGAAACATCTTCAACTATGTACTGACACTGGAGAGAAACCTCTTCAACCATGTGCTGACACTGGAAAGGAATATCTTCAACCATGTACTGACACTGGAGAGGAACATCTTCAACCATGTGCTGACACTGGAGAGGATCATCTTCAACCATGTGCTGACACTGGAGAGGATCATCTTCAACCATGTGCTGAAACTGGAGAGAAACATCTTCAACCATGTGTTGACACTGGAGAGGAACATCTTCAACCATGTGCTGACACTGGAGAGGATCATCTTCAACCATGTGCTGACACTGGAGAGGAACATCTTTAAACGTGTGACACTGGAGAGAAACATCTTTAAACGTGCTGACACTGGAGAGAAACATCTTCAAACGTGCTGACACGGGAGGAACATCTTCAACCATTTGTTGACACTGGAGAGAAACATCTTCAACCATGTGCTGACACTGGAGAGGAACATCTTCAACCATGTGCTGACATGGAGAGAAACATCTTTAAACGTGCTGACACTGGAGAGAAACATCTTTAAACGTGCTGCCACGAGAGAAACATCTTCAACCATGTGCTGACACTGGAAAGGAATATCTTCAACCATGTGTTGACACTGGAGAGAAACATCTTCAACCATGTGCTGACACTGGAGGATCATCTTCAACCATGTGCTGACACTGGAGAGGAACATCTTTAAACGTGCTGACACTGGAGAGAAACATCTTTAAACGTGCTGCCACGAGAGAAACATCTTCAACCATGTGCTGACACTGGAAAGGAATATCTTCAACCATGTGTTGACACTGGAGAGAAACATCTTCAACCATGTGCTGACACTGGAGAGGAACATCTTCAACCATGTGCTGACACTGGAGAGGAACATCTTCAAACATGCTGACACTAGAGAGGAACATCTTCAACCAAGTGCTGACACTGGAGAGGAACATCTTCAAACTTGCTGACACTGGAGAGAAACATCTTCAAACGTGCTGACACTGGAGAGGAACATCTTCAACCATGTGCTGACACTGGAGAGGAACATCTTTAACCATGTGCTGACATTGAAGAGAAGCATCTTCAACCATGTGCTGACACTGGAGAGAAACATCTTCAACCATGTGCTGACACTGGAGAGGAACATCTTCAACCATGTGCTGACACTGGAGAGGAACATCTTCAACCATGTGCTGACACGAGAGAAACATCTTCAACCATGTGCATACACTGGAGAGGAACATCTTCAACCATGTGCTGACACTGGAGAGAAACATCTTCAACCATGTGCTGACATTGGAGAGAAACATCTTCAAACGTGCTGACACGAGAGGAACATCTTTAACCATGTGCTGACACTGGAGAGAAACATCTTCAACCATGTGCTGACACTGGAGAGAAACATCTTCTACTATGTGCTGACACTGGAGAGGATCATCTTCAAACGTGCTGACACTAGAGAGGAACATCTTCAACCAAGTGCTGACACAGGAGAGGAACATCTTCAAACGTGCTGACACTGGAGAGAAACATCTTCAACCATGTGCTGACACTGGAGAGGAACATCTTTAAATATTTCTGATAATATAAACTACTCTTTCAAGGTTCCACTTTTCTTTAAGTTTGTAAAATGCAGTTTTAATTTTCTTTCAATAAAAGTTTCTTATTTGTGTGTGAAGATCATTGTTATATTTGTTTAGACTTGTGAGAGACATAGTTACGATTTTTTGTTGAGTTTGTGAAATCAAGTTTAATGTTTGAAAAATGGCTTGATCATGTTGCTGTGTTACTGTAAGACTAGTAACATGTTGAACTATCAACCAACTTTACTGACAACTTATTACACAAAAATATTGAATATGAAAATGGAAGTTGTTTGGTTTTTAGTCGATTTCCATATATATATATATATATATATATATATATATATATATATATATATATATATATTATTTTTTTTTTTATTTTTTATTATACTTTGTCGCTGTCTCCCGCGTTTGCGAGGTAGCGCAAGGAAACAGACGAAAGAAATGGCCCAACCCCCCCCCCCCCATACACATGTATATACATACGTCCACACACGCAAATATACATACCTACAGGTGAATGCAAGAGTTTTGGAGAGAGGGGCAAGTATGCAGTCTTGTGGATGAGATGGCTTGGGAAAAGTCAATTGTTGTTCGCTGATGACACAGCACTGGTGGCTGATTTGGGTGAGAAACTGCAGAAGCTGGTGACTGAGTTTGGTAAAGTGTGTGAAAGAAAAAAAGCTGAGAGTAAATGTGAATAAGAGTAAGGTTATTAGGTACAGTAGGGTTGAGGGACAAGTCAATTGGGAGGTAAGTTTGAATGGGGAAAAACTGGAGGAAGTGAAGTGTTTTAGATATCTGGGAGTGGATTTGGCCGCAGATGGAACCATGAAAGCGGAAGTGAGTCGCAGGGTGGGGGAGGGGGCGAAAGTTCTGGGAGCGTTGAAAAATGTGTGGAAGGCGAGAACATTATCTCGGAAAGCAAAAATGGCTATGTTTGAAGGAATAGTGGTTCCAACAATATTATATGGTTGTGAGGCGTGGGCTATAGATAGGAGTGTGCGGAGGAGGGTGGATGTGTTGGAAATGAGATGTTTGAGGACAATATGTGGCGTGAGATGGTGTAGACATGTTTACCAAATGGCGTCCTAGCTTCGTCTCTTCGTTGTATATCAACTGACGGTTATATTTCTCCCTTGTGTCTCCTCGATGATGTGATTATTACCCGAAAGTGCACTTGGGAACTTATCGCGTTTCATTTTCCCCGTGGACTCAGGAATATCTTGATCACGCGCAAAATTGTGATCCTTTCCAAAATTCCAAAATTCTGGGGGCCTTGAAGAATGTGTGGAAGTCGAGAACATTATCTCGGAAAGCAAAAATGGGTATGTTTGAAGGAATAGTGGTTCCAACAATGTTGTATGGTTGCGAGGCGTGGGCTATGGATAGAGTTGTGCGCAGGAGGATGGATGTGCTGGAAATGAGATGTTTGAGGACAATGTGTGGTGTGAGGTGGTTTGATCGAGTGAGTAACCTAAGGGTAAGAGAGATGTGTGGAAATAAAAAGAGCGTGGTTGAGAGAGCAGAAGAGGGTGTTTTGAAGTGGTTTGGGCACATGGAGAGGATGAGTGAGGAAAGATTGACCAAGAGGATATATGTGTCGGAGGTGGAGGGAGCAAGGAGAAGAGGGAGACCAAATTGGAGGTGGAAAGATGGAGTGAAAAAGATTTTTTGTGATCGGGGCCTGAACATGCAGGAGGGTGAAAGGAGGGCAAGGAATAGAGTGAATTGGAGCGATGTGGTATACCGGGGTTGACGTGCTGTCAGTGGATTGAATCAAGGCATGTGAAGCGTCTGGGGTAAACCGTGGAAAGCTGTGTAGGTATGTATATTTGCGTGTGTGGACGTGTGTATATGCATGTGTATGGGGGGGGGGCCATTTCTTTCGTCTGTTTCCTTGCGCTACCTCGCAGACGCGGGAGACAGCGACAAAGTATAAAAAATATATATATATATATATATATATATATATATATATATATATATATATATATATATATATACAGTGGCGTGGTAGTTTTATTGCATTAATGTCAGTGAAGTATAGTTATTATCTGTGAGGAGTTATTAAAGGAATATTATGATAATGATAATAATGATAATAATGATAATAATGACGTGTTACGGCTGATGTACGGCAGGTAGTGTACATGTGTTCTCATCATGATCATCATCATCACTAACATTGTGGTTGACATGTGTATCACACGGCTCAACGCTGGAACCTTGTTTATTGTGAACTGTTTACATCCCTGACTAGGGCGAGGGAGGCGCTCGTATTATACACTCAGCTTAACATCTTGATCTTTCTTCTTTGCGCACTTTTGTAAACACTTGATCATATCGTATATCATACGCACATGATTGCACAAATAACACTATAACTTTATTCTTTGTTATATCTTGAAGCGTTATTTTCATACTGCATCCTTTACTAACGTCGTCCTTGTAATTTGAATACTCAAAAGCCTAAAACGATATATATATATATATATATATATATATATATATATATATATATATATATATATATATATATATATATATATATATATATATATTTGTGTGTGTGTGTGTGTGTGTGTGGTAGGAAATTGAAAGATGACGCGTATTCAAGCCAATATTTATTTGTACTAAGTAACAATATGAGCACTAGGCGGACCGTCGAGGCAGACTGGGTGTGAGGCGGGGTAGGGGAGCCAGGTCCCGCTAAGATATGAGTGCAGGACACTGTCACTGTGGCACATGCTAATCAGGACGTCAGGAATTCAAGGAAACAAGTTCATGTATAAGTGATACAAAATACAGCAAAAAAAAAAGAAAAAAGAAGATTGAAGATCATGCTAATCGTTAGATGTATAACAAATTCTGACTTACTTCTATATGAATATTAAGAATATTGGAAGATTTAAGAAAGCCAGCCTACCAGTTGTGTGGGCCAAGAAAGTGTTTCAACAGTTACTTTGTCATGAATGACGTCATGATTTATATACAATATATACATGAAGAAAGAGAACAATGTTGTGGACTTGTTGCTATAAGACATGAAGTATGTTGTATATGGTGTGGCCAGACCACCACGAGATGTAACAAACGTACACACGAACCAATGATCATCCCAAATATGGTCGTCAACAAAGTCTATTGCCCGAAGCTTACTACTACTACAGCAAGGTTGTTGCTCACACACCTCTGCTAATGAAGATTTTCTTGCCATTAGCATAAACCTTTTAGGGAACCAACGCAGACCCACAGCTATACAGAGACGTGAGGCATCCATCATATAGGCTTAATTAACAGTAATGAGTAACATCCGTATCATATGTGAATTTCCATTGACGTAATTGTTGGATACAAGTGGTGGGCGTTGTTACCCACGCTGATCCCCTTCAATTGGCTTGTGAACCGGGATAATGACATTGATGCCAGATTCTTCCTTTGTAGTCTCCGCCTGAAACATGAACAAGATATTACAGCAAAAACACCCTCACCTCTGCTGAAGCTTTCACACTATGTGCTTGTAGCTCAGGAACTTTCCAACATTAAACTTAACCTCAGTACTTCATGCATGTGGATCATGACACTTCTTGCCCAAGTGTCATGAACCTAGTCCTTATACAGACCTTGTGTTCCCTGGTCCCTGTGCACCAAGTGTAAGGTTGTGTTCCCTGGTCCCTGTACACCAAGTAAGGTTGTGTAAGGTTGTGTTCCCTGGTCCCTGTACACCATGTGTAAGGTTGTGTTCCCTGGTCCCTGTACACCATGTGTAAGGTTGTATTCCTTGGTCCCTGTACACCGTGTGTAATGTTGTGTTCCCTGGTCCCTGTACACCGTGTGTAATGTTGTGTTCCCAGGTTCTTGTTACATTATGAGGAGGTAAATCAAGTTAACATCATCACACGTAAGGTAACTGTTAAGTGATTGAGCGGTGGAAGAAGTCTTACCACAAAGCCATTTTCTCCGTCAGCAGTGTAGGTGACGGTGTACTTGAACCCGTCAGGTGCCACCCATGAGTAAAAACCTTCTACAAAACCAGTTCCGTCCTGACTCTCTGCCCGAGCCTGGTAGTTAGTAGTTGGGTCGTCAGCAACGTCTAGGTTAAAGTTGTATGGCACGGGTTGAACCTGGAACATATCCGGCCGTTATTTGGTAAGATATATACCAAACAAGATTTCAACATTTTTACTTATGAAAAGACGTGAGTATAAGTCATAGAAATTTATACTTATAAAATGGTGTGAGTAAAACACGAGAATTATAGTCATCAGATACTACTACATTACTTAGTGTTATTATGACTATGTTGTAATTATGCACATAAGGGTGAGCAGAACCTACTTGTTCTTCCAGCTCCCGTAGTTGTTGAGGTGCGGACAGAGCCACGCCAACCAGGCAGAGCAACACCAGGACCTGAGGGGAAGACAGACACCAGTGGTCACGATCTACTAGGCACGGCCTCAACGGACGGCTAACACCATCAGTAGAGGGAGGCCCTACCATACCCAACAACATATATGATCGTTCTCACAAGGTAACGATTCATTTTCTCTTTCGTTCATCATGAGGTGAATGTTGCAGTGTTACTATATCACACTGATTCTATGGTTTGTCTTGACGCTCATACTACACCTAACTTAACACCTCTAACACCGGAATGACAGTTATATCTTCATTGACAGTCTACAATGACAGTCACTGACAAGAGTGTGAGTGATGGTGATAGTAGAGCGTGAGGGGCGGTGATAGTAAAGTGAGGGGCAGCGTGAGGTTTGTTGGTGGTGACAGTAGAGTTAGTCTCAGGTACTGAGGACACAGGTTACCTAGAGAGGGTAGGACGTGTACGTGGCGTGAGTGTTAC
Source organism: Panulirus ornatus (assembly GCF_036320965.1). Taxonomy (NCBI): domain Eukaryota; kingdom Metazoa; phylum Arthropoda; class Malacostraca; order Decapoda; family Palinuridae; genus Panulirus; species Panulirus ornatus. Next base: position 10,478,358 of record NC_092245.1, read on the forward strand.
AGTGGCGTTGTGAGGCGGAGGGTCAGGCTCGGAGTATCAGCACGTGTGTTTGTGATACACATGTCTACTGTACGGCCAGGCAGGCAGGAGCGGTCCCACCACTTGAGCATTATCTACAATCATACGACTTCTTTGATTAATGTGTGGTGTCCATATTTACCGTATGCTCGTTCACTTTATTATTTCATTCATCCACCATTTCTATTCTATAAAAGTATTTTTAATACTTTTTAATGGGTTTCTTTTCATGTTATGTCCTCTGGTTGTTCTATCCTGCATGTTATGTCCTCTGGTTGTTCCATCCTGCATGTTGTGTCCTCTGGTTGTTCTATCTAAACATGTTATGTTCTGTGGTTAAAGGTTATGATTAATTTACCCTTCGCTCTTCTCTTTTCCATGGTTGATCAATTTATGAAGTGCTGTAGTGTTTCCCTGTAACTCAGCTCTCTTAATTCTTCCTCCATCTTTGTCGCTCACCTTTAGTCAGACCTTTTCATTTAGCTGTTTGTACACTTTTAGGTGCGTTGACCAACCTTGAGAAGTAGTATGATGTAGTTTAGCTTATGTAGGATATAAACAGCTTGCTTAAATATGTCCTTATCCACGTCCCTGAAGGCTGGCTATGCTAGTATTTGTCAGCAGACTCTTTTGTCTTGCTTACTTTGGCGACGGTTTAGGGACGATGCCAGCTGCCACTGGTAGTGTCACAGTACGTGAGAGTGAACGGTGAGAGTCTTATCAAGAAGAAAGACATTACCTTGTAGATATTACGTCCGAAGATTCGGCAGTAGTATGTCGTACATCACTGGGAAGGTAAAGTTGTTTTGTATCTCATCTACATAGGCACTCTGTGTCGTCTCTTTTGTTATTATTTTCTGGATGGACACGTAGAAACGGACGACTGAATTTATAAATGATTTAGAAAATCAAGTAGTGATTACGTTACACTTAGAAGGCAGTAGATCGGGTTAATAAGTGTGAGTCAGTGTGCAAGTTAATGTTGGCCTTCTCTTGATCAGTAACAACTTACCTTCATGTTGTGAGAGTTGGATGAGGAGGGAGTGTCGTCAGCTGCTGGGTCACTACTGACTGACTGGCGTGCTGCATCGCCCGTTATATACCCGGGGTCGCTCGCTGACTTGATGTAGGTGACCTGACCTGCCGGAGACTCTCTCTCCATGTGGCTTCACCTGTCATGCAGCAGGTTCAGTCCCCTTCATAAATCGACATCAGAATGGCACAGAAACATTGTATTACATAATGTCAAGATAAAACTACTTTACGTATTTATAAACGAGTTTGTGTGTCGTTACGAGTCATGTATTCATGTGGTATCGTGTCTTACAATTTTTATCATCGTTCGTGACGCCCTATAAGTGTAAACATTAATAACAACAATATTAGTATTATTAATTCTGTAATAATGATAATAATAATTTATAGAATACAGATGAGGCAGGTTTGTAAGGAAAGTAATGTGTGTGATGATTCAAGGCCGAGTGAGCGGTACACTAGGAGGGGCTGGCTGGCTGCTTGAACACCACCATCCAACAAAGCCTGGCTCAGGAATCAGACCCCCCCCCCCCCCCCCCCCCCCCCCCCCCCCCAGGGAATCAGACCCCCCCCCCTCCCACCCACCCTACGTGTGTTTAAAGGTCAGCTCTGCCTCATGCCTTACATCAGACTTTCACAGTATTCCTCTGACCTTTGCACTGGTCTTTGTAATATGTAATTTGTCCACATTGTCCATAAGACACCAGATCTTTACCGTGGACTTCATCTTCCCTAAGATGGCGAGATGCACTTAATAATGAGACAATATTACATTTCCTGGTCTTCCTCAAAGAAGTTATTGTTTCTCATTCATTAGCTTGAAGAGAAGATTCTCGGTTTTCTTTATTTTTGTATAATGTCAGTTTTTTTGTAAGTTTATATTGATTATATCATTACTAAATGTTGGAAACATAATCATTGCTTTGATTTTTTTTCTCATTTTTTTCGTGAAAAAATATGTAAACAATACCACAAGGCTATTTTGTTCACTGAAAAACTAACAAAAAACGTTGACTTCCCCGTTGCTGTCTGGACTACAATGAATAACATGAAACTTAAAATAAACCACCGAGGATTATTACTGCAGGAAAATAAGACTTTCCTGATTTTGTTTATATTTGTCCTTGGTTGTTGGTGCTAAGACAATTTTATTGTAAGCTTTCAATATGTGAGCGTCAAATTTATTCATGATATGCATATATCACAGAAGATGAGTAATTGGCGAAAATTTCAAATAAAAAAGGAAAATTTCAATGATGTATTAAGTTAAAAAACTAGATTGATTTTGGCCATACAGATTTCTAAAGGTGACTGGATCTTATTATACACTTGTCATTAAAACATTTTGTTGGGACATTCATTGATTTACATTTGTTCCTAAAAACTGGAGGAAAATATGGTTAAAGTTTTTCACGTGTGGTATTGATAGTCCAGCCAGTTGTATGGGAAGATTATGATCAGGACAAAGAAACGTGATTCTGGCCTTAGCTGGTGGCACGTAGGTGGGGAGAGGGCAGTGTTATTGTAGGTTGGTGTGAACAGTATGGTTAGAACCTGATTGTTTAGGATTGTTATTCTCTTGAAATTACCAACATGAAACTTTGAAGTGAGTGAGTCCTCAGCAGTCTTCACGGATATATATACTTCAGAGGGTTACCACTGGAGAGGGTAACCCAAGGGGGAGGTTATCTCAGGAGAGGATTACCCCTAGTGAGAAAATTGTTCCTGGGGGATGGTTGACCTTAGGGAAGGTTACCCCTGGGAAGATTTCCTAGGAGGATCAACCTTGTTGGAAGGTCCCGTGGGGAAGGTTACCCCTGAGGGAAGATTTCTCCTGAGTAGGTTTACCATTTAGGGGAAGTCCTTTGGGGAAGACTACCCCTATGTCAGCCATGAGGGGCAACTGGTCCCTCGTAGAAAAGGCGAAAGATACGAGACCCACTGTGTCCCAAAACACTTCCTGTGAACTGGATTCTCCAGCCTATCGCATGAGTCCTGCCTCAACACCTGGGATTAACACTAACACAATAAGTTTTCTCCAGAGTGAAACCTTAACAACATTCACTTTCACAACCCTCGAGTGCCAACAGCACACAGGGTAGCACAACAACGTACACCAACAACACGTGTGCTCTGACAGTACCCTCTCACAAAATGTTTCATGATTATGTATAGGATGACAACACTTGTGACAGCAACGGCCTTACCCTTAGCACCCATGATTACAACAGCAGGCCACAGTGAGGAGAAGGTTGACATGAGCCAGCTCTCGGTATCAAGTATTACACCTTATAACATGTCGGCACAGCAGATGAAACCTTTAGTCGCGTGTCCAATAAAGGTTCTTATATTCAAGTGCTAGAATGAACGTATCGTTACGTATTACAGTCCTTAACTTGAACTTACCCAGACTCAGTAAATCCCTCTTTTTCTTAAGATATCCACAACTTTACCATCTTTGATGGCTTGATATTCCCAGCAGTGGAGGCGGTAATCACATTTGGTACCACAATTACACCTAATATGTAATAGGAATCCTCCACTCTTTGGAAGAGTTTCACATTTGACTAGGATTTTCACTTTCTTAGAGGAAAACTTGATTGTCACACATATGGATGAATCTGCCTTAATGAAACTGAGAATATTGTTGAGATGCTGAAGATCTTCAGACACGTTCCTCTAGTTATACAAAAGCTTGATTCATCAGTGTATAGAGTGCAGGTGTCTCGGCAGGAGTGGCTCTGCCTCGTTCTGTATACTTTCTAAAGCCAGACCTAGACAGAATTGATTTGTCAACTTTCCTTTGCTGGCATTTAAACTTGACCCATTTGCCTTACACCGCTGTGTTGTTTCTCTTTCTTTCTGCTTATGTTACTCGCCTTTTTCCTTGCGAGACTTGGCAGTTGGTGCCCATTGTTCGGTTGGCCACACAATCCTGGGCAAGCTACTAACATGATTACTCTGGTAACCTGTGTCGTCCCCACACACTGCCACCCTCTCAAGCTATTGACTCTCTCAGAGCAACACATTAGACCTGCCTTAGGTTTACCGCTCCCTCAAAAACTCGAATATTATTATCTTTTTAACATCTTATGTTTGATCATTTTTATATTTTAATTAAGGCCTGTTTCCCATGAAAACTGGCTGTGACTTGGGCTTTTGACATAATAAGAAAACTAATTAGGATTCCACTATTTGTCGTAGACCAATACTTTTTTCATCTTGTCAAGATAATCCAGTAATATCTTCATCAAGATAATCTAGTAATATCTTCATCAAGATAATCCAGCAATATCTTCATCAAGATAATCTAGTAATATCTTCATCAAGATAATCTAGTAATATCTTCATCAAGATAATCTAGTAATATCTTCATCAAGATAATCCAGTAATATCAGGCACTTGGTCATAAGTTTAGCAACGTGTTTTGCTGCACGTCATGGCCTTCCTCACTCACGACTTTGATCTCGATAACTGTAGCAGATCTCTTCTCGTAATTCTGAATATCTAAACGTTTGAGAAAGTTTAGTAACAAGTTTGTTTTCATCAGTCCCTTAATTGTGTCCTGCCACCACCTATTGTGTCACACTCCAAACGCCGGGTCTGTAGGATGTTAGGTGGAGCACACTCTCTCCTGCCACAGGTGCTCTAGTTGTGTTGGCGTTCAGGTCTTGCCTCTAGGGTTCAGGTCTTGCCTCTTGGGTTCAGGTCTTGCCTTTTGGGTTCAGGTCTTGCCTCTAGGGTTCAGGTCTTGCCTCTTGGGTTCAGGTCTTGCCTCTAGGGTTCAGGTCTTGCCTCTTGGGTTCAGGTCTTGCCTCTAGGGTTCAGGTCTTGCCTCTTGGGTTCAGGTCTTGCCTCTAGGGTTCAGGTCTTGCCTCTAGGGTTCAGGTCTTGCCTCTAGGGTTCAGGTCTTGCCTCTTGGGTTCAGGTCTTGCCTCTAGGGTTCAGGTCTTGCCTCTTGGGTTCAGGTTTTGCCTCTAGGGTTCAGGTCTTGCCTCTAGGGTTCAGGTCTTGCCTCTTGGGTTCAGGTCTTGCCTCTAGGGTTCAGGTCTTGCCTCTAGGGTTCAGGTCTTGCCTCTAGGGTTCAGGTCTTGCCTCTTGGGTTCAGGTCTTGCCTCTAGGGTTCAGGTCTTGCCTCTAGGGTTCAGGTCTTGCCTCTAGGGTTCAGGTCTTGCCTCTTGGGTTCAGGTCTTGCCTCTAGGGTTCAGGTCTTGCCCCTAGGGTTCAGGTTTTGCCTCTAGGGTTCAGGTCTTGCCTCTAGGGTTCAGGTCTTGCCTCTAGGGTTCAGGTCTTTCCTACTGTCTTTGTGATACAGGGCAGTGAGCGTGCTTCGTGGCCTCCAGTGTACGTACAGTGACACGTGTATGGTAGCAGTCCTGTAGTGATGACCAAGCCCCTCATCGCTCTATATATCATGTTAGGCTCACTTTCCTTAGTTCTAACGCAACACTCGCTCGTCTCTGGCTACTGTATCCTCAAGCATGAACGAATTCTGGTTAAAAAGATCAATTTGAGCGATACTCAAGTTGCTTTGGTGGTAAACAAAGAACTTAAACATCCAGAGACTAACTAACCATAAAACAGTATCACCAGAAATTAATAATTTTAAGCTTTACTGAATAAGAAGAAAAGCTTTGCGGATCCTTTTGTTATCGTACATCCTTCCAGGTTGGCCCTCACCTAATTTACCCATCCTGCCTGCATTTGAGAAGTTGCCAGGCAGTCCTGGTCTGACCTGAACACAACATGCAGATATTTTTCAACCACGCAGCCCTCTCTCTCCACCTCCTACCTTGGCTCCATTATTTTATCGTTTTCTTTCAGTTCTTCATCACAACTCCTGTGGTCAGTTTAGACATTGTATTCTGTGTAAATTGTCTGTAGTTTGACGGACCATTGGCTGTCCCAGTTTTTGCCATCATATGGAAGTTGAGTGCCAGACATAAGAGCGACATGTTCTCCATGATAGTAAAGCGCCGACCTATTGGTGCATGTTGAGCCTACCATGATGTGGATTGTTTCATGCAAGACTGACGCACTTGGTCCTTATGAAATGAAATAAACGAGATGGAACACAATGATGTTTAGTGCGTTCTGTGATGCTTCATTAAAGACAAACATTTGTGTAAAGGGTCACCAGGACGTCGCTTTGCACTATGGAGTGTGGAGGATGGTGCTACAAGGGTGTGTACCGTCACCCTCTGGCTTGTATTGGGCTCAACATTGCTCTTCATTTTGATTGCTGTGGAACTTCCACAATACCTGACGACCCGGGATGTTGAAGGTTTCCTTCATGTGGTTGACATTTTTTTTTTTCTGAAATGTTAGAGTTGGTGATCCGGTAACTGTCTTGGATATATCCAGGTTTAAAGACGTTATATTATAGCTCTTTTAATCAGTTTTGACTCATTCCATAATTGGGTAAACGCTTTGAAAATGTTTTCACTGGTAGCAAGAGCAGTGTAAAGGTGGCCTCAGCCTTCCCCTGCTATTTATCAGCCTTCATCTGAATATTTCAGATCACTGTTGAACATGATCTTAGCTGATTATCTTGAGGATTGCTGTTACTTGATACAAAGTCAAGCTCTCTCCTTTCGTGTTTTAGTTTTTAGCAAATACTTGATCAGACCGGGAAAACGGGAAAAACCCGGGAATTTTATTTGAGGTGCTCCCGGGCGGGAAAAGGCCTGGAAAACGCATAAAATTGAAAATGTCCAGGAAAAACCATTGAAACGGAAGTTAGGAAAAGGTTACTTCCCTTGGGCCTCATTCGTCCCTCGCTTTCGTACCCTGAATATACTTTATTGTTACATTGCGGCTTTTTTGTGGAGCGAGTTATATGTATGGTACGAATCGAACTGAAATCGCGGTCTCGATAGCGCTTGCTCACATCTGTTATGGAGTAATGAAAGCAATGGTTAATGATGATCGTGATGGCCAATTTTTTGAAAAAACGTGCTTCACATTTGCCAAGTCAACTCTTATTGACTCATATTGGGTTAAAGTCTCTTTTTCCCAATGCAATATCGTTAAATACAAATACGTTCAAAGATTGCGAAATTTTCATAAGTATCGCATGTTTACTTTCAAAGCGTTTAGTTAGCATTGAATTGGAACCAAGAATTGTAACAAGAGAAAAACAATTTTCAGAGGAAGTTACGGATGAATGTTGCAAGGAAATAGCTAACGCTAAAATTATTGAATCTTTAAAAATTGAAAGGGCTTTTTATTTGAGTCCAAAACAAGTTGTTGACATTGTGGAAGGGAATCCTAATCTAAGACTTTTCTCCTTTACGCCAAGATGGATTAACTCTTTGTCTGAATGGATTGGCATTTTTATTCAGTACAGCCATAGGCTGAAATTTGGTGAAGATTTTTTTCACTTCTACAAATATGTAGATTATGGCTACAGTTCCTCGTGCTACAATAGAATGTATGACTCTGCCCCTCAGTGGGCATCTATGGACCTTCTGGATGAAGACTGTTCAACAGAAGTTTTCTACATGTCAGGAAGTGAATCAAACGACAGTGATGCAACTGACATTTCTCCAGACTTAGATAATGATTTATAGATAGAAGATGATTTTGAAAAAACCCTGAAGGTTAGTAGTATACCCTAAAATACCGTGTTGAAAAATCACCCTAAAAACATCATAATTAAGCCAAAAAATATGCTGAAAAAAGTGCACATTGTCCAAGTAATAATTTATAAAGAATATAGAATATACATGTACAATAGGAAGACACTAACCATTGAAAACTAGTTGAAGTTCTGAGTCATAAGTTTGTTATTATCCAAGAAGTAGCATCATGTATTTATTAACATCAAGAATTGAGAGTATGGTTAATGAAAATGAATTTTTACCAAACTTAGAATAATGGTGATCTTTATGGAAATCCTTTGAATGCTATAGATTTCCAGTATTTTAGGTAATTGGCCTTAGTCACAGTGCTGAGTCAGAAAATTTCTGTATCATGCATATTGGTCATCTTGTGGCTTATAAAGCATTGAAAGCCAGCCTCATACAGAAAGCTCTTGATAGTCCTGTCAATACAAGTCCAATCCTAAATCATTAAACTAACATGGTAACGAAGTTATAAATGTGTTCAATAGAACAAACACAAACCAATGATCAGTGTTATCCAGATGGTTTGTCCATTGAAGTCCATTTAAGATTAAGTGGGCTGAAAACCCTGTAGAAAATATCGTGGAAGACATTTACAGATCCTGGAAATATCATGGAAAAAGTCTTGAATTTTATGTCAGTAAAAGAGTGGGAACCCTGTATAATATATATATTCCTATGAGTCCACGGGGAAAATGAAACACGATAAGTTCCCAAGTGCACTTTCGTGTAATAATCACATCATCAGGGGAGACACAAGAGAGAAATACAAGTCAGTTGATATACATCGAAGAGACGAAGCTAGGACGCCATTTGGTAAACATGTGATTGTCCAAATATACAACGTTGTATATTTGGACAATCACATGTTTACCAAATGGCGTCCTAGCTTCGTCTCTTCGATGTATATCAACTGACTTGTATTTCTCTCTTGTGTCTCCCCTGATGATGTGATTATTACACGAAAGTGCACTTGGGAACTTATCGTGTTTAATTTTCCCTGGGACTCATAGGAATATCTTGATCACGCGCAAAATTGTGATCCTTTCCTATATATATATATATATATATATATATATATATATATATATATATATATATATATATATTATCCCTGGGGATAGGGGAGAAAGAATACTTCCCACGTATTCCCTGCGTGTCGTAGAAGGCGACTAAAAGGGAAGGGAGCGGGGGGCTGGAAATCCTCCCCTCTCGTTTTTTTTTTTTTTTTTTTTCCAAAAGAAGGAACAGAGAAGGGGGCCAGGTGAGGGTATTCCCTCAAAGGCCCAGTCCTCTGTTCTTAACGCTACCTCGCTATCGCGGGAAATGGCGAATAGTATGAAAAAAAAAAAAAAAAAATATATATATATATATATATATATATATATATATATATATATATATATATATATATATTTAAAATGAAAGGGTAAGAGAGATGTGTGGTACTAAAAAGAGTGTGGTTGAGAGAGCAGAAGAGCGTGTTTTGAAATAGTTTGGTCACATGGAGAGAATGAGTGAGGAAAGATTGACAAAGAGGATATATGTGTCAGAGGTGGAGGGAACGAGGAGAAGTGGGAGACCAAATTGGAGGTGGAAAGATGGAGTGAAAAAGATTTTGAGCGATCGGGGCCTGAACGTGCAGGAGGGTGAAAGGCGTGCAAGGAATAGAGTGAATTGGAACGATGTGGTATACCGGGGTCGACGTGTTGTTAATGGATTGAACCAGGGCATGTGAAGCGTCTGGGGTAAACCATGGAAAGTTTAGTGGGGCCTGGATGTGGAAAGGGAGCTGTGGTTTCGGTGCATTATGCATGACAGCTAGAGACTGAGTGTGAACTAATGTGGCCTTTGTTGTGTTTTCCTAGCGCTACCTCGCGCTCATGCGGGGGGAGGAGTTGTCATTTTATGTGTGGTGGGGTGGCGACTTTCGTGTAATGATCTCATCGTCAGGGTAGATACAAGAATGAGATAGAAGACGTAGAACAGTCATATGATATACAAGGAAGAGACGTAGATAAGACGTTAATGGTAAACAAGCGTTTTCTTGGCGCTACCTCGCTGGCACATGGGGTGGCGATGCTGTTTCCTGTGGAGCAGAGTGGCGCCGGGAATGGCTAAAGGCAAGCAATTATGAATATGTACCTGTGTATATATGTATAGGTCTGTGTATATGTATGTTTATGTATATATGTTGATATGTATATGTAGTGTATGTGCGTGTATGCATATATGTGTGTATATGAGTGGATGGGTCTTTCTTCGTGTGTGGGGTGGGGCATGGTCACCAGGTATGGGTTGGATGGTGGGGCGGGGCGGGGTCACCAGGACTATCGTACATGTGATCAGTAGTTATTGTTCAGTAAAGACAAAACTTGATGAGCGTTCCTGACCGTGACGCATTCACTTGCCGCCCGCCCAGGGTCGAGTGTTGAGGTTCCAATCCTGATTGCGGCAGTCGGTCCACAGTCAACCCAGCTGTTCATGCATCCTTGGGAGTTGGTCCATAAAATGGGTACCTGGCCTTAGCTGCTCGTGCCGTCTTAGCTCACATAAAAAAGTGTGGGTCATCATGACGAATGTACGCATCGCCATGAGTACTCATGGCAAAGGTGTCATGATGTGACAACATATGTTGAGGAACCTGAACCATGTGGGGGCTGTCCGCCCGGAACACAACTTTTCTGTTGGTGGCGGCCTGACCCAGCCTGAGTAACGCTTGTTTTTCCTTTACTGTTACTTTATGAGTAACGTAACATAACGAGAGGTACAGAACGCGGCAACCATTGGTAAGCATGAACAACTGTACAACCCCGCTAACGTTTTGTTTAGCTTGTGTTGTAGGAGAGAGAGAGAGAGAGAGAGAGAGAGAGAGAGAGAGAGAGAGAGAGAGAGAGAGAGAGAGAGAGAGAGAGAGAGAGTGCATGGTCAGTGTACGTTGGTTGAGAAAGAACAGCGAGGAATGTTGCCTGCAGATGGGACGTAGAAGTCAAGAGAGCGGGACATTGTACAGTGTTGGTGTGGACCGAGCAGCCTCAGCCTTGTAACAAGTGAGGCATGACAAGTTGAACGAAGAGGATGGCAGCATTGAACGTGGCAGGAGGCACTACACACCCACCCGCGCCACGGGGGAGAGGTAGGCTGGAAGTGTGAGCCGGCGCTGTGGTCTTCAACACTTGTGCTCATGAACTGGATTGGCCAAGGAGGTCGAGGAAGAATTGAGATACCTTCACAAATGTGGAGACGGAACACCTCCTGTTACACGTGTCACATCCTGACACTTCGGTGTTGTCTGCCGCAGTATATATTCACAAGGAATTTATTCAGGTATATAAAGTTGTTGTGCCAGAGAAAGAGTATGACAGAATCGAGTGGAAAGCTTTATGGGGCGTGTTAAGGATGTATGGGAAGGGGACGACTGTTGGATGGTGAGATAGCCTTCTATACAGGAGCAAATGTTTGTTGAAGAGTAGATGGAGAGTTGAGCGAAAGTTTCGATATACATTTGGGTGTGAGGCAGGGCTGTGTGATGTCACCACGTGTTTTAAGACATGTGTGGACAGAGTAATGAGAGACATAGATAGATAGATAGATAGATAGATAGAGATAGATAGATAGATAGATAGATAGATAGATAGATAGATAGAGAGAGAGAGAGAGAGAGAGAGAGAGAGAGAGAGAGAGAGAGAGAGAGAGAGAGAGAGAGAGAGAGAGAGCAAAATTAGAGATAGCTTGACTAGTGACAACGTGTTTGCGGATATTCTATGATGTGTGTAAGCGCATGTGTAAGTAATGATCTTTGAAAGGAAACAGAATGAAAGTCTGGATTTTGCAAAACCTTATACAACGAGGGAAGAAAACGTACTAAATATCTTATACATGTGGGGTGAGAAAGACTGGAAATGGCGCTCCGCCAGAATTTAAGTATGTGGGAGCTGTCTGTCTTGGGTAAGGTTAGTGATGTGAAGGACAGATAAGGGAGAGCAGGTACAAGAGTCATTGGGTCCCTTAATAGAATAATGAAGGGTAGAGGTGTAAGTATGGAAGTGAAGAGAGGATTAAGGGACAGCATAGTCCACCCAACCTTGACCTGTGCAACCAGAAAATGGACATGAAATGAGTCACAGAGGTCAAGCAGACTGTGGAAATGAGCAATTTCAGGAGCATTTGGTGTGACTAGAGAGAATGATGAAAGAAATGTAGGGGTGTATGAGAGATGTGGTACGACAGTGAATGCAAAGGGAGTGAATTGTGGAGTGATAGAGTGGGTGAAACGTAATATTTGAGGTGGTTTGGGCAGGTGGAAAGACTGCAAGACTGGGAGTTTGCGAGGAGAGTGTATGATAGTACAATGAAAGGGATTGGTGTGAGAGGGAGACCATCTGTGACATGGGGAAATACGATGGAGGAATACTGGAAGGAGAGAGATGGTGGAAGAATGTGTGGAATGGCGTATTTGAGGGAGGCATGTAGGAACAGAGGCAAATGGAAACTCTGGTCGTGGTCAGCCCTTGATGGAAAACGGCGTTAAAGATAGATAGTGCCAGAATCATGTATTAAGATTGTGGTTTTGTTATTACATCTCCAATACCCATGTACTGTACTAAGGATGTAATTACGTGTCCAGGGACCGTGTACTGTAGTAACGTGCACAGCTGATCCTTCCTTGTGGGACAATAGTTCATCATGCTTCCTGTAGTATGGAAGGTTGAGCGTGCCTGTGTGGGTGAGACATTCCTCGGTGTTGAGGCATCTTCCTCACGCCCGCCTCATCTGGCAACGGTGAATTACAGAGAAAATCAGGATTGCCTTGATTGAGGGAGGCTTGTACCGCCGTAGTGTGCCAGAGGTACATATATCCGTGGTACCGGCAGGTGCAACTGACGGAAACGCTCAGGCTAGCATGATCCTGTCATGGTTCCTCCTCATCTCTGGTGGACTGGCTAACCTGTTGTATATGTTGTCATACAGGATTATGTTGTACATGTCAAACGGGGTTATGTTGTCATACGGGGTTATGTTATACATGTTGTCAAACGGGGTTATGTTGTCATACGGGGTTATGATGTACATGGTGTCATACGGGGTTATGTTGTACATGGTGTCATACGGGGTTATGTTGTACATGTTGTCATACGGGGTTATGTCGTACATGTTGTCATACGGGGTTATGTTGTACATGTTGTCATACGGGGTTATGTTGTACATGGTGCCATACGGGGTTATGTTGTACATGTTGTCATACGGGGTTATGTTGTACATGGTGCCATACGGGGTTATGTTGTACATGGTGTCATACGGGGTTAGGTTGTCACTGTTGCTTAACTTTTCCCCACTTTCACCTCCCGCAACCGTCTCCCTGGACTCACTATTATGACCTGCTCTTGCTCTACACAGCGATCTACTCTCACTACACACGCCATCATCCCCGTTCTACAGGTGACTTCCACTCTCCACTCAGGCTTTCCTGGTCACCCACATCTTCAGACAGACAGAGCGACGTCAGCTTAATTGGCTGGGCCGTGGTGTCGGGGTCAGGTAACTGTGCCTGACCGTCAGCCACATGCTGACACTGTCACTGCTGAAACTCATGTCATGTTGCAGTGATGCTTACCCAGCTGCTGTCTGTGTACAGTAGGTCACGGCTCGTGGACACCATTACATATTTATATAGTTTTTCACTGAATAAGATGAACTGGGAGTGATTGGACAAGTTATTGCATCGCTTCGTGTCGTGCACCTGTTACCATCGTCATGTTGGTCATGTTATGATTATTAGTCAAGTGAACAGCATTATGTGTTGGTGTCCAGACAGTACCTGGCTGAGCAGCCAGGCGCACCATGATATGAGTCAGGTGTTGCTCCTTCATAATCATGTTTAACTGTTTATATGTAGGAAGCGAAGTATGTGGAAGTGATAGCATGTTGCCCTGGAACTAAGGAGAGGAAATATAATGCTCAGACGAACAGTATATACGGACACGAGACAGTGAAGCAGTAGACAGTACATTGAGACAGTGTTTGTTTATAGTGAGAACATTAACTGTCTCGTGATGTAAATGGAGAGAGAAAGAGAGAGTTTAGTCAGGTGTTAATGGTGTACAAAACGTATTGTTGGGAGCAATTGTTAGGATCACTTGATACTTGGGGTAGTGTGGCACTTGTATCTCTGGTGAAAGGTTTCATGAATGTTGACGGTATAGGCATTTCACTGGCCTGACACGTAGGTCGATAGTGAGGTAAGTGTGGAGTTCTGGACTTATATCTGTGGCGGGGTTAGCATGACATACTTGACAGACTCCACTTTAATGGAGTTCTAACATATTCTCATCCATTCTGAACTCAAAACTTGATCTACTCTCCGTACTCAACACTGGGTTCTCTTTCTTCTAATGGTATTACTTCCGTTTTTACTCTCAAAAACTGCCTTTTCATGTGTATCGTTCAGTAATTGGACCACGAGATACCTGGCCTTCCACTGCCTCACTTCATTACTTTACGAACATTTACAAGTCCGGCTGGGTTGTTGTCATGTGTTTCATTCCTTACATTACAAAGCTGGGGAACTATTTACCTCTGTGCGATTGTCTTCAACAGGTACCTTGTGTCACGTGGTACAGTAAAATTGTTCAATTCCTTATACATTCTTGAATTATGTTCTGCTCATATTTCTCCAGTTCTCTTTTCGTTCCTGAAAATCCTCTCATCTGTGAGCACTTGCGTAAGTGGTTGGAACCTGCCACATAAAGAATATAATAACCATTATTCATGGAAAGTTGGGAAAGGTAACGTGATACATGTTGCTAATGAACAGTGGTCTATCCTACACCCGTAGATTGTGTCTGACTTGATACCCGTTGGTTTTGCCAAACAGCATTTCTTGAGTGTGAGGGTAGAGAGGTGATGTATGTTTGTATTGTAGAGGGTGTTTGAGCTGCCACAAGGATACACTTCACTAAGCCAGGTTCACTGTGGCATACATCTAGGTACAACACTTGTAATACTTCATTATTTATGTTGTTCTTTACTTGCACAGCTTCACCTCGTCAATACTGTTCCGATTCTTTCATGATATCATCCTGAGGAGTTACAGGCCTTGTCAGGCAGACCGGCTGCCATACAGCGCGTTTTTTTGTTCTTCCTTATTAGTATAGGACCTTTTTCTTGAAAAAGTCCTTTGGTACACATTGGTCCGTTACTGTATGTGAGGTGGCTTCTCCACCTCACCATTTTGGTGGTGATGTTGTAGGCAAGGGTGTGGTCTGGCTTGACCCACGTTCTGAAGAGCAGCAGTATGACCCAAGGTAGGTCCAGCACTAAGTCCAGGTCAGTTCGTGACTTGTGACCTACATGAGGGGCGTTACTATCGGCTGGCGTGCCGGGCACTGAGGGACTACACTAGCCTTATCAGAGGGATGTCACCGTCACCTGCTTACCCGAAGCTTCAACTTAAACGTACGCGAAAGAATCTGACGAAACTTATGATGCAGAAGGAGGTGAGAACTCAAGACAAGGTGACTGTGACACGACGCCATCTACACTAGCATACGCCCACAGGCCTCACCTCAGTATAGGTTCACACACAGGTCTGCTGGCCTACCCTGCACATGCCACAACCATCACCCTCCTCACCTCCACATCTTTACATCGCCCTCTGCCTTATCATGGCATACAATCTGAACGCAGGATACTGTTTGTATACCTGTATGTGTTACGTATATATGGATATACCTCGTATGTGTTACGTATATATGGATATACCTCGTATGTATTTACGTTTGTATGGAATTTCTGAAATAAAGTAACTGTTTTACGCCTTCGTTTGTGACGCTGACTGACCTCCTAACCCTCCGTAAGCGACAGTTTGGACATTAGTGACATTATGAAGGTGTTGAGTGTTTATGGCTGCTAAGTAGTCAGTGATTGTTAAGTGCATTATTTTGTGTGATTTGAAGCGTTGCTGTATTTGCTTTTGAGAGGTTGGAAGACCAGGCAGGTGAGGCACAGAATAAAAAGGAACGTATGGATTGTTTGAGGGATAGTTTGACTTGTCCAAATGTGGTGGCAGTTGGTGTTGTAAGGGCATTTAGTGTGTGTGTTGATGTTATCGGTCTGGGTAGTGAACGTCATATGTATAACGTATTATGACGCCTAGAATGGTTGGTGTTTTGCTCAGTAGTTGAGACTGTGTTCAAGGTGACGGGTGGGTGTGAGCTGGATTCCGGTCTCTCTGGGGTTAAAAGAGACTGAAGACCTCTGTGGAGATGCTGACATTCTGTTCTGGGTGACCCATTGTTCCAGTTTTGTAATGTAGCGCTGCATGTTTGATGTTGCTACTGTGGTGTCAGGGTGTTGTGATGTGATTGTGAAAGGAATTTCACATTTAGGTTTGCCTGAAGTAAGGGGAGGTCGTGTAGGAAGAGAGTGAAGAGAGTTTGGGTGAGAATTACCCCTTGGAAACTCCATTGTAGAGTTTAAGTGGTAGATTGTGAGTGAGTTGCCATTGTTGTGAAGGGCGGTGTCAAGTATTTTTGTTTTCGTGTGAGGATGTGTAGGGGGGTTAGTGTCAAATGCTTTGTTGATATCCATTTCCCCTAGTGTATTGTGGTGGTAGAGTGTTCGAGTATAAAGCCATGCTGAATGGGTGATTGAGGGATGTTCTGTTATATGGTGTGATTTTTTTCACAGTTTGGATATTGATCATATATGGTAGTAGTAGAAGGAGGGGTTTGTTTGGAAGGTTTTAGGAGTGGTATTATGTTAGTATGTTTCCAGGTGTTAGGAATTTTGTTGTGTAGGCAGTAGTTGAAGATATCAGTAAGTGCCTGAACTGCAAATGTGTCAAAGTGTTATGTGAAAATTCGATTTATTGTTATGGCGTGTAGCAAGAGAGTTCTTAAAGGATTTAACTGTAATGTTCGCATCATTGGGAGAGAAGAATGGTGGGTGGGCAGTTCTTCTGGATTTTATTTTTTAGGGGGTCATGACTTTCCTGTTTAGGTATGTGGCTGGATTGTTGCTGATTTTTGAGAAGTGTCTTATGAATGTGTGTGATCTTTGGGAAAAGGAATTACGTAGGAATGAGTCAGGAGAGGTTCATGAGTTAGTTGGAATGGTGAGACAAGAACGGATTTTCTTTAGTTTGTGCCAGAGTTGGTTGCTGTAGTCTTGTGATCCACTTTGTTGGAGAGGAATATCAATTTTGGTTTGTATTTAATTGATTATATGTTAGTAATGGTGTTGTTTACAGTTTGGATTTGTTCTCAGCATAATGTTTATGGTGAGTGATTAGGTTTGAGTTGGTTTCTTTTCTTTATGTAGTGTGTAACGTGTGCGGCGACAGTTGCTCTTTTTTTCCTGTGCCTTTGTGGTAAGTGCTTTTTGTTGGCTTGGTTGGAGATGTTGAAGTGTGAAAATGTTTGGTCTAGGGATGAGAAATCATATATTATTAAGTTTTGGAATATTTTTTCCATGTACTGTGTGAAGACTATCCATTCTTTTTTCCTGTTGTTTGTGTATAAATGTTTTGGTGATTTTGTTGAGTGGATAGACTAGATGGATAGTTATCAGGATAGGCAAGTTCTCAGAGGACAGTTAATGTAAGGTTTTCCAGTTGGTGTTGAAGAGCACACTGTGATGTTTGGCGAGGTCGGCTGCCGTTAGTGGTGGGTTGGGAGTCTGTTTAGGTTGAGGATTTTGAGAGGTTACAGTTGGATTATGAATAGTTCACCTTGAGGAAGAAGCACTGGTGTGTGTGTCTTGAACCAAATGGCCTGATAGACAATGAAATCTCCACAGAGGTGGGTGTCAGCGAGGATTTGCATTTGGGGAGTGTATGGGGGGGGGGGGGGTGTGGAGTAGGTAGGTATGTAGATGTTGATTATGTTGTAGTTGTTATTGTGGTTTTCTTATTGTGATTATATTTCTTAGGTGTTCTCGTTGTTTTTGAGCTGTTGTGTTGTTACTGGTGTTGGAGGAAGGTATGGTTTGATGGACGAGAGTTATATTCCCATCCTTGTCTTGTTTGTCTTACAGTTGTGTATGTAGAGAAACGTGGGAGGGTAGATTTAGGTGTGAGTCTGGTTTCTTGGATGAGGGCTATGTGGCTGTTGTGTTCTATGGGTTGGATGAATATTTTTTTTATGTTTGTTTTTGATGTCATTAGCCTTGAGTTGCAAGATGTTTTGTGTGTTTATGTGGAGTAGAATGGTTAGTTCTGTGATGTTGTTTGTTGGGTGTTTATGCTAGAGGTGGAGGGGGGGGGGGGGTGGGATTGTGATGGGGGGTTGTATGTTTTTGTCTAATTGGCTGCTACGTGTCCGGTGTTGTGAGTAGTGTTGCATGATGAATGACAGCAGTATGCAAGAGATACCACTTAGTGTGAACAGACTATTATCTTATACAGCCAGAGCGTCCTTTTCCCAACCATGTTTCTATACTTCAACAGTGTAAGAGTTATAACATGGTGTTAACCAAGAGGGTTGTAACATGGTGTTAACCAAGAGGGTTGTAACATGGTGTCAACTAAGAGGGTTGTAACATGGTGTTAACCAAGAGGGTTGTAACATGGTGTCAACTAAGAGGGTTGTAACATGGTGTTAACCAAGAGGGTTGTAACATGGTGTTAACCAAGAGGGTTGTAAGATGGTGTTAACCAAGAGGGTTGTAACATGGTGTTAACCAAGAGGGTTGTAAGATGGTGTTAACCAAGAGGGTTGTAACATGGTGTTAACCAAGAGGGTTGTAAGATGGTGTTAACCAAGATGGTTGTAAGATGGTGTTAACCAAGAGGGTTGTAAGATGGTGTTAACCAAGAGGGTTGTAACATGGTGTTAACCAAGAGGGTTGTAAGATGGTGTTAACCAAGAGGGTTGTAACATGGTGTTAACCTGGTGGTTCATCTTATTTTACCGGTACATTGAACCCACCCGTGTGTGGTGTCCCACGTCCCCACCCACCCATCCTTATCTCTCACTACTGCCTCCCCGCTATCCTTATCATTCACTGCTGCCTCCTCCTCTCCTCCATCCTCATCTCTCACTACTGCCACCATATTAAGGAAAAGGTAGAGTGTACGTTACGTTAGAGAAGGGCAGAGGGTACGCTGCGTAAAGTAAGGGTAGAGTGTACGTTACCTTAGCTAAGGATAAAGGTTACTGTATGTAATGTAAAGTTTTGGGAAGACTGTGTCATCACAGTTAGGTGTTGCGATCTAATGACAAGCAGAATTATATGCCACTCCAGGCGGGCAGGGTTGCTGGCCAGGTCATATAAGTGGCTCCTACACCCAAGTTTCT
This sequence comes from Panulirus ornatus, assembly GCF_036320965.1. Classification (NCBI taxonomy): domain Eukaryota; kingdom Metazoa; phylum Arthropoda; class Malacostraca; order Decapoda; family Palinuridae; genus Panulirus; species Panulirus ornatus. The sequence goes on from NC_092245.1 coordinate 10,497,334, forward strand.
GTTGTCTGCAATTTGATACAGTACGTTACTAGCCACTTGTCAAGAGTTGTATATTGTCCAGAATTATGAGTTGGGCAGATTGTTTACATAATAACGTCCTTCCAGACTGATGATGACTCTGGTCATGGGTCAGTCAGGCAGGTGTCAGCTACTGTGGCTTAACTGTTGCAGAATATGGAAATAAAAAGGTCAGTTTTAATACGGGACATCTCTCATGTCTGAGAAAGACTTTCACTTCATTACTGGAGTATTAAGGTGGAAGGGTCGCCCAGCCCGTATCATGATAAAAAAAACCTAACCTAACTTAACCAAGCTAACCTTTCACTGACACACATTCCATATTTTGGTCCGCCACCGCCGCCGCCCAGGTCTCTGGGTCACTCTCTGTCTCAGCCGCTTTACTGCAAGATGGTCGGGGTGGGTGTGGAGTGAAGAGCGGTGGTGGGGTATGGAGAGGTGGTGTTGCATGAGGTCGTTCACCTGTGATACAGGAGATGGTTTCTCATTCTCCTAAGGAGAGGCGAGTGTTGCTTGGTTTTTAGGTAATGGTTAGCCCGTATGGTTATATACTCATGACAGCCCTAAACCACCCATTATTGGTTATGTGCTTTTGTGAGGTTGTGGACGATGTTGTCAGTTCATGAGGTGTGCAGTTGTGGGCGATGTTGTCATTTTATGTGTTGTAAGGTTGTTAACGGTGTGCCAGTTCTTGAAGTGTTGCAGGATTGTGGACGGTATTGTCATACATCGGGTGTTATCGGGTCTCATGTTTCTCTCATGTAGAGATTCCTGCAGCATATTTTCTTTAATTAAATATTCGCATGTAGGCCTTCCACTGTATTCCATCCTCACTGATGGGAGGGTGTGTAGTGGTTGGAGGGTATATGGAGAAAGGGGACAGATACATTAACATGATAACAATGCTCCTTTCTATGACACTCAGACTACAACTCTCCAACTTTTTCTGGAACATTGTGTTCTTCTTACTCCATATGTAACTTAATTTGTTATATTCTCAAGTTATAGTTTCATTTTACTACTGAACATTCGTTACGTTTTTACCCGCATGGCTTCCTAAATTTATTGAAGGAAAGTACTAGAGTAGAGATGTTTGTATATGAACCTATGTTAATTGTGCGACATTATGTAGATAATCTGGAGGATACTACTGCTGGCCACCCACACCAGCCGTACACCCAACAGTAACGCCAAAGTAAATCTTAGTTCAGATTTAAATGTGGTATAGACGTGTTACCCAATCACGCAGGTCTATAATGAACCTGGTCATGGAATAGATAATATTTGCAGTGTACAGTTATTAGGCATTTGACCTCTGTGACCTAAGAGTGGCATTAACCTCTTGCAGCAAGTGTTGCAACCCTGGATGGGTGCACACCATGACGGACACTGCTGCCAGCGTAGGGAGGGCAACTTGGTCATTTGTCACACTAAGAACCATCCTCCATGATTCCTAGCATGACGTGATCCTATGTTCAGCTTTGCCTCTCTCCTCACTACCAGTCATCGTGATCTCAGCCCTGTCACTTTCGGTCGGGTAGCTGTCACTTTCCGCTCACCTGGTGGTTGGTGAGGGAGGGGAGATAGCGGCTTGTCTTTGCCTGGGATGTGGGACAACAGGCCGGGTCCGGCCAGCACCAGTTCCCAGGAAAACGGGTTCCACGGACACCCTCCACTCAGTGTGGCATACACGCGCTACTCCGTTGGCGTTACCCAACGCTCGTCCTTAGTAATTTCACATTTTCCTTTTACTGCTTCTTGTCTGTTCTTTCTCATATTTTTACGATAACTTTGATGAAAATATCTCATATACTCTTTCTTGGTATGAGCAGTTTCTGGTGTATGTTAAATGCTGTGTATCATAATGATCCATGTCTTACCACTCACTCAGCGATGTTATAATAATAATAATAATAATAATAATAATAATAATAATAATAATAATAATATTATTGTTATTATTATATTCCTTTTTCATGTATTCATTTTTTCATTCATCACACTTTGTCGCTGTCTCCCGCGTTAGCGAGGTAGCGCAAGGAAACAGACGAAAGAATGGCCCAACCAACCCACAAACGTATATACATACACGTCCACACACGCACATATACATACCTATACATTTCAACACACACACACACACACACATATATATATATATATATATATATATATATATATATACATATATATATATATATATATATATATATATATATATATATATATATATATATATTATATATTTTTTTTTTTTTTTTTTTTTTTGCTTTGTCGCTGTCTCCCGCGATTGCGAGGTAGCGCAAGGAAACAGACGAAAGAAATGGCCCAACCCACCCCCATACACATGTATATACATACGTCCACACACGCAAATATACATACCTACACAGCTTTCCATGGTTTACCCCAGACGCTTCACATGCCTTGATTCAATCCACTGACAGCACGTCAACCCCGGTATACCACATCGCTCCAATTCACTCTATTCCTTGCCCTCCTTTCACCCTCCTGCATGTTCCGGCCCCGATCACACAAAATCTTTTTCACTCCATCTTTCCACCTCCAATTTGGTCTCCCTCTTCTCCTCGTTCCCTCCACCTCCGACACATATATCCTCTAGGTCAATCTTTCCTCACTCATTCTCTCCATGTGCCCAAACCATTTCAAAACACCCTCTTCTGCTCTCTCAACCACGCTCTTTTTATTTCCACACATCTCTCTTACCCTTACGTTACTTACTCGATCAAACCACCTCACACCACACATTGTCCTCAAACATCTCATTTCCAGCACATCCATCCTCCTGCACACAACTCTATCCATAGCCCACGCCTCGCAACCATACAACATTGTTGGAACCACTATTCCTTCAAACATACCCATTTTTGCTTTCCGAGATAATGTTCTCGACTTCCACACATTCTTCAAGGTTCCCAGAATTTTCGCCCCCTCCCCCACACTATGATTCACTTCCGCTTCCATGGTTCCATCCGCTGCCAGATCCACTCCCAGATATCTAAAACACTTCACTTCCTCCAGTTTTTCTCCATTCAAACTTACCTCCCAATTGACTTGACCCTCAACCCTACTGTACCTAATAACCTTGCTCTTAATCATTTTTACTCTTAACTTTCTTCTTTCACACACTTTACCAAACTCAGTCACCAACTTCTGCAGTTTCTCACATGAATCAGCCACCAGCGCTGTATCATCAGCGAACAACAACTGACTCACTTCCCAAGCTCTCTCATCCCCAACAGACTTCATACTTGCCCCTCTTTCCAAAACTCTTGCATTCACCTCCCTAACAACCCCATCCATAAACAAATTAAACAACCATGGAGACATCACACACCCCTGTCGCAAACCTACATTCACTGAGAACCAATCACTTTCCTCTCTTCCTACACGTACACATGCCTTACATCCTCAATAAAAACTTTTCACTGCTTCTAACAATTTGCCTCCCACACCATATATTCTTAATACCTTCCACAGAGCATCTTTATCAACTCTATCATATGCCTTCTCCAGATCCATAAATGCCACATACAAATCCACACATATATATATATATATATATATATATATATATATATATATATATATATATATATATATATATATATATATATATATATATTTTTTTTTTTTTTTTTTTATACTTTGTCGCTGTCTCCCGCGTTTGCGAGGTAGCGCAAGGAAACAGACGAAAGAAATGGCCCAACCCCCCCCCCCCCATACACATGTACATACGTCCACACACGCAAATATACATACCTACACAGCTTTCCATGGTTTACCCCAGACGCTTCACATGCCTTGATTCAATCCACTGACAGCACGTCAACCCCTGTATACCACATCGCTCCAATTCACTCTATTCCTTGCCCTCCTTTCACCCTCCTGCATGTTCAGGCCCCGATCACACAAAATCTTTTTCACTCCATCTTTCCACCTCCAATTTGGTCTCCCTCTTCTCCTCGTTCCCTCCACCTCCGACACATATATCCTCTTGGTCAATCTTTCCTCACTCATTCTCTCCATGTGCCCAAACCATTTCAAAACACCCTCTTCTGCTCTCTCAACCACGCTCTTTTTATTTCCACACATCTCTCTTACCCTTACGTTACTCACTCGCTCAAACCACCTCACACCACACATTGTCCTCAAACATCTCATTTCCAGCACATCCATCCTCCTGCGCACATCTCTATCCATAGCCCACGCCTCGCAACCATACAACATTGTTGGAACCACTATTCCTTCAAACATACCCATTTTTGCTTTCCGAGATAATGTTCTCGACTTCCACACATTTTTCAAGGCTCCCAAAATTTTTGCCCCCTCCCCCACCCTATGATCCACTTCCGCTTCCATGGTTCCATCCGCTGACAGATCCACTCCCAGATATCTAAAACACTTCACTTCCTCCAGTTTTTCTCCATTCAAACTCACCTCCCAATTGACTTGACCCTCACCCCTACTGTACCTAATAACCTTGCTCTTATTCACATTTACTCTTAACTTTCTTCTTCCACACACTTTACCAAACTCAGTCACCAGCTTCTGCAGTTTCTCACATGAATCAGCCACCAGCGCTGTATCATCAGCGAACAACAACTGACTCACTTCCCAAGCTCTCTCATCCCCAACAGACTTCATACTTGCCCCTCTTTCCAGGACTCTTGCATTTACCTCCCTAACAACCCCATCCATAAACAAATTAAACAACCATGGAGACATCACACACCCCTGCCGCAAACCTACATTCACTGAGAACCAATCACTTTCCTCTCTTCCTACACGTACACATGCCTTACATCCTCGATAAAAACTTTTCACTGCTTCTAACAACTTGCCTCCCACACCATATATTCTTAATACCTTCCACAGAGCATCTCTATCAACTCTATCATATGCCTTCTCCAGATCCATAAATGCTACATACAAATCCATTTGTATATATATATATATATCTTTATTTCTTTCATACCATTCGCCATTTCCCGCGTCAGCGAGGTAGCGTTAAGAATAGAGGACTGGGCCTCTGAGGAAACATCCCCATCCAGCCCCCTTCTCTGTTCCTTCCTTTGGAAAATAAAAAAAGTTAGTGAGTGGTGGGATGAAGAAGTAAGATTATTAGTGAAAGAGAAGAGAGAGGCATATGGACAATTTTTGCAGGGAAAAAATGCAAATGAGTGGGAGAGGTATAAAAGAAAGAGGCAGGAGGTCAAGAGAAAGGTGCAAGAGGTGAAAAAGAGGGCAAATGAGAGTTGGGGGGAGACAGTATCATTAAATTTCAGGGAGAATAAAAAGATGTTTTGGAAGGAGGTAAATAAAAAGTGTAAGACGAGGGAGCAAATGGGAACTTCAGTGAAGGGGGCTAATGGGGAGGTGATAACAAGTAGTGGTGATGTGAGAAGGAGATGGAGTGAGTATTTTGAAGGTTTGTTGAATGTGTTTGATGATAGAGTGGCAGATATAGGGTGTTTTGGTTGAGGTGGTGTGCAAAGTGAGAGGGTTAGGGAAAATGATTTGGTCAATAGAGAAGAGGTAGTAAAAGCTTTGCGGAAGATGAAAGCCGGCAAGGCAGCAGGTTTGGATGGTATTGCAGTGGAATTTATTAAAAAAGGGGGTGACTGTATTGTTGACTGGTTGGTAAGGTTATTTAATGTATGTATGATTCATGGTGAGGTGCCTGAGGATTGGCAGAATGCTTGCATAGTGCCATTGTACAAGGCAAAGGGGATAAGAGTGAGTGCTCAAATTGCAGAGGTATAAGTTTGTTGAGTATTCCTGGTAAATTATATGGGAGGGTATTGAGTGAGAGGGTGAAGGCATGTACAGAGCATCAGATTGGGGAAGAGCAGTGTGGTTTCAGAAGCGGTAGAGGATGTGTGGATCAGGTGTTTGCTTTGAAGAATGTATGTGAGAAATACTTAGAAAAACAAATGGATTTGTATGTAGCATTTATGGATCTGGAGAACCCATATAATAGAGTTGATAGAGATGCTCTGTGGAAGGTTTTAAGAATATATGGTGTGGGAGGCAAGTTGTTAGAAGCAGTGAAAAGTTTTTATCGAGGATGTAAGGCATGTGTACGTTTAGGAAGAGAGGAAAGTGATTGGTTCTCAGTGAATGTAGGTTTGCGGCAGGGGTGTGATGTCTCCATGGTTGTTTAATTTGTTTATGGATGGGGTTGTTAGTGAGGTAAATGCAAGAGTTTTGGAAAGAGGGGCAAGTATGCAGTCTGCTGTGGATGAGAGAGCTTGGGAAGTGAGTCAGTTGTTGTTCACTGATGATACAGCGCTGGTGGCTGATTCATGTAAGAAACTGCAGAAGCTGGTGACTGAGTTTGGTAAAGTGTGTGAAAGAAGAAAGTTGAGAGTAAATGTGAATAAGAGCAAGGTTATTAGGTACAGTAGGGTTGAGGGTCAAGTCAATTGGGAGGTAAGTTTGAAGGAGAAAAACTGGAGGAAGTAAAGTGTTTTAGATATCTGGGAGTGGATCTGGCAGCAGATGGAACCATGGAAGCAGAAGTGAATCATAGGGTGGGGGAGGGGGCGAAAATCCTGGGAGCCTTGAAGAATGTTTTGGAAAGCAAAAATGGGTATGTTTGAAGGAATAGTGGTTCCAACAATGTTGTATGGTTGCGAGGTGTGGGCTATGGATAGAGTTGTGCACAGGAGGGTGGATGTGCTGGAAATGAGATGTTTGAGGACAATATTAGGTGTGAGGTGGTTTGATCAAGTAAGTAATGTAAGGGTACGAGAGATGTGTGGAAATAAAAAGAGCGAGGTTGAGAGAGCAGAAGAGGATGTTTTGAAATGGTTTGGTCACATGGAGAGAATGAGTGAGGAAAGATTGACCAAGAGGATATATGTGTTGGACGTGGAGGGTACGAGGAGAAGTGGGAGACCAAATTGGAGGTGGAAAGATGGAGTGAAAAAGATTTTGAGTGATTGGGGCCTGAACATGCAGGAGGGTGAAAGGCGTGCAAGGAATAGAGTGAAATGGAACGATGTGGTATACTGGGGTCGACGTGCTGTCAATGGATTGAACCAGGGCATGCGAAGCGTCTGGAGTAAACCATGGAAAGTTTTGTGGGGCCTGGATGTGGAAAGGGAGCTCTTTTTTCGGTGCATTATACATGACAGCTAGAGCCTGAGTGTGAACGAATAGGGCTTTTGTTGTCTTTTCCTAGCGCTACCTTGCACATATGGGGGGGGAGGGGGTTGTCATTTCATGGGTGGCGGGGTGGCGACGGGAATGAATAAGGGCAGACAGTATAAATTATGTACATGTGTATATATGTATATGTCTGTGTGAGTATATATGTGTATACGTTGAGATGTATAGGTATGTATATGTGCGTGTGTGGACGTATGTGTATATACATGTGTATGTGGGTGGGTTGGGCCATTCTTTCGTCTGTTTCCTTGTGCTACTTCGCTAATGCGGGAGACAGCGACAAAGTGTAATAAATATAAATAGATATTTGTTATTATTCTTTTCTTTCTTTTATACTATTCGCCATTTCCCGCATTAGCGAGGTAGCGTTGAGAACAGAGGACTGGGCCCTTGAGGGAATATCCTCACCTGGGCCCCTTCTCTGTTCCCTCTTTTGGAAAATCAAAAAAAAAAGTGAGAGGGGAGGATTTCCAGCCCCCTGCTCCCTCCCCTTTTAGTCGCCTTCTACGACACGCAGGGAATACGTGGGAAGTATTCTTTCTCCCCTATCCCCAGGGATATTATTATTATTATTATTATTATCATTATTATTATTATTATCCCTGGGGATAGGGGATTAAGAATACTTCCCACGTATTCCCTGGGTGTCGTAGTAGGCGACTAAAAGGGGAGGGAGCGGGGGGCTGGAAATCCTCCCCTCTCGTTTTTTTTTTAATTTTCCAAAAGAAGGAACAGAGAATTGGGCCAGGTGAGGGTATTCCCTCAAAGGCCCAGTCCTCTGTTCTTAATGCTACCTCGCTAACGCGGGAAATGGCGAATAGTTTAAAAAAAAAAGAAAAAGAAAGATTATTATTATTATTATTTGCGTGTGTGGACGTGTATGTATATACATGTGTATGTGGGTGGGTTGGGCCATTCTTTCGTCTGTTTCCTTGCGCTACCTCGCTAACACGGGAGACAGCGACAAAGCAAAATAAATAAATAAATATTATTATTATTATTACACTTGATTGCCATTTACTGCTTTAGCAAGGTAGTGCCAGGAAACAGATGAAGAAAAACTCATTTACTGAGTGTGGTACACATGATAGCTTTAGAATGGACGTGAGCAGATGTGGCCTTTCTTTGTATGTTATTGGCTATTCCTTGGTAGCATGGTAAATGGCAGTCAAGTATATCTTTCCTTCTTTCACACTATGATTGCTGCTTCCTGTGCTAGCGAGGTGCCGCCAGGTACATACAAAGAGAGACCACATCTGCTCGTATCCACTCTCAAGCTGTAATGTGAACTGCACTAAGAACTGCTTGCGAGTCTTTTATAGATCAATATTCCCCAAATACAAACTTTTCTTTTTCAGATATGTGAAAGTATTTATTACAATTTTGCAGTGAAAGGAGTTAAGGCAGGAAAGGGCAAGTACTCTTGTAAAATATTCCTGTTTGGAAGAATGTTATAGATGGTGGTGACTCATTTCATTGGTTGTCTGCTGTATAGTAGTGAGTATATATACAGGGTGAGTAAAAGAGTAAGAATGGTTACTTATGGAAATATTTGAAGTAAGAGTGGCTATGCAAAAATGTTATTGTAGTTCCATAATCCAAGGTGATTAAGTCATGTAATGTGGTTAGAATTATGAGAAAAGATTGAGAGGTTTTTGAAATGTAGGACTGGCTCATAGGAGAAATATGAGTCTTTGTAATGTTAAATGGGAAGGAAGGATGTGAAGCTAAGTTTTGAACATAGTAATTTGTATCTTATTTATCTGGAGGAACTGTACAAATGTAGTCACCATTTGGTAAGTAGAGAGTAAGAAACATGAGGACACCTATCCATTTTGTGAATAATCCAAATTTGTACCTGAGATTAAGTATTAAATGTGATATCCTTAAACCTAATTCATCTTTAGGAATAGTAGAAAGTATAAAAATACAGGGATTTTCAAAAATTATTGTCCTCCCCAGGTGGTCACACATTTCTGTACTCTTTCATATCCCCTTTGGCCTTGATTACCATCTGTAGACATTTGGACTTGGAATTGACAAGGTTCCTATAAAGTATTCTAGGTGATGCTTTGAGTCCATAGGGTCTTTTTGATCTCTTGAATGAGGTGAGGCACTGATGAAGTATTGCAGGAAGCAGCTGCTCGATTGTGTGTTCCTGACACCCTAGAAATCTCACGTGCACCCACATTTTCTTTATTCCAGGTGAGAATTCAGCTTTCTCCTCCTTAAAATAGCCATCCACCTTGAAGCATAGGTGGAAGAAATGTGGCACCCAAAGAGAAGTTCTCAAAATGAAGTGGGGGGCCAGGAAAAGTGAAGAAAGATTCTTCCCTCAAGATAGCTTGAGGCAAGTTGCTGATGCCAACTCTGTAAGAAACATTAGTCTCAATGACCAGATGTATGATGATTTCACCCTGAGAGCGTCATGTGCTTGTACCCATAATAAACCTTAGCCATGTATCACCTTTGATAATATATAAGGGATGAATAATGTTTTTTGCAGACACTGTATGTGGATAACTTTCATTTCAGTAAAAAATCTAAGATGAAATGTAAATGCTTATCTATAATTACCTATGAGTGTCTGCAAAAATCTTGTCCACCCCTCACATGCTTTCAGAGACGATTCATAAGTAAGGTTTATTGCGGGTACAAGCACATGACATTCTCAGGGTGATATCATCCTACATCTGGTCATTGAAGCTAAAGTTTCTAAAGGTCTGGGCATCAGCAACCCGTCTCAGTGTGCCACAAGTTATCTTTAGGGAAGGATGTTCTTTCTTTATTCCTCCTGGCTGCCACTTTATATTTGAAATTTCACTTCTGGGCACTGTACTACTTCCACCTGTGCTTTTTAAGGAAGAGAAAGCCGAAATTCTTGCAAGGAAGAAAGGAAATGTGGGTATACATGAGATCTCTAAGCACACTGGTGGCTTAGAGCACATGATTAGGGAGCTGCTTGCCAGTGCTTGTGGCCTTCTTGACAATGTCACCCCATTACCAAAAGCTATCCGTGAAGACATATAGATCTGCAGATAACCTAAGATGAGAAGTATTGAAGCTACCCCACATTTCAGCTACCAAACTTAAGAAAAGCCATCCAAGACTTACAGGAATTATCTCTCAAACCACCATTTAACAACATCACCTGAAAAAGGACCTTCATATTAACTCCCATATGCAGTATGCCAAACCCTTGTGTATGAAGGAAATGAAATACAAACAACTTGTATTTACAAAGAAATACAAGGACCGGAGTGAGCAACAGTGGAGAAGGGCAGGGAAGGATGAAGAGACCAGATAGTGCCAAATAGTATGGCTCTCATTTCACCCAGATATTATGATGGGCTGCAGTTGCTTTAGTGGTGCAGTGGGTACAAGGTTATACTTCTTACCTAAAAAGACTACAGTAAACGGAGAGAAATACAATAAGGTGCTTCCTTTTTATGAGGTTCACTGGTGTGATCTTTTTATTAAGGATAGTGTCCCCTAAGACTAGAAAGGTGATGAATTGTTTGTCAGAGAACAATATTTAACTGCCAGAGTGGCTTGGGAACTCCCCAGACCGTAAACTCAATTGAGAGTTGCTGGAACCAGATAAAAGTCGAGCTTGCGTCTTATAACACCTCATCAGTGCCTCACCTCATTCAGGGCAACACCCCATGGACCCAGAAGTGGACCTTGTCAGTTCCATGACCAGATGTCTGCAGATGGTAAACAAGGCCAAAGGAGACATGACAAAGTACAAATATGTAAGTGTGACATTTTTGTTTATTTTTGTAGTACTGTGAGGGTGGAGATGGGGCATTTTTTTTTGTTGTATTTTAGACAACCTGTTTTGCAGATATGGTATTCTGTGTGGAGAGAGAGTTTTACTCTCATGGGGCCCCATCTCATGAACATTCTTTACCATCATACAACCTTGTAAATTTATGTATGCTGCCTTCATAATCATGCCTCAGTAATTCTGTTCCATTCACCCACCACTCATACTATAAGAATATATTTTTTTTACATATTTTTAACAAGTTTCTTACTGAAATTCATGTTATGCCCTCTGTTTGCTATACCTCTTCATCTCTTGAAGAACAATTCACTGTCCACATCATGTCTCTCTTAAAAACTTTAAGGTTGAGATCACTTATCTGGCACTACTCTCTCTTTCAAGTTGGGTAAAGTTAAAACCTCCACCCTTTCTCCGTAACTTATCTCTCTATATTCTGGTACCATCTTTGTTGCCCTTCTCTGTAAGCTATATTTGCTTTAGGTGTGATGACCAAACCTGAGAAGTATATTCTAGTTTTGGCTTTATGTAGGATATGAATAGCTTGCTTATCCATATATTTGCAAGCCATTCTATTTCCCAACACACACTTTGTCTCCCTAACCACTCCCTTAATATGGACTTGGGTATAAGGGTGGTAGATAAACGGAACAGAATGACTTAGGATATGGTTAACGATGTCATCTCCTAAGACCTTACCACAGACAGAATCCTGAAGCTTATATCCTATTAGACAGTAATCATTTTAAGGTCATCTTTCATTTTGTCCCATTTTCATTATGTTACATTTGCTCAGTGGTTTTTTTCATCACCCATGTTTCAGATCAACTTTGGAGACTGTTTAGGGTTCCCTTGTTAGCTGATACAGTGCTCCTCACTTTTCACTTCATATCCTTTGCATCATCAGCAAACACATTCATGTAAAATTCCATAGATTTTCATGCAAGTCATTAGCATAGAACAAGAAGGCTAATGGTCCCTGTGGCTCTTTGCTGGTCAACTCAACCCATTTGGAAAAGGTCCTTCTGACATGTGTCCTTTTTCCTTGCTGATGCAGTTTCTTATGCAGCCTCCCATAAAGTTATAGTGTCAAATGCTTTTTGGTGGTCCACTTACAGACAGTCCACCCAGTTTTTCTGTTTTGTCTAGGACAGCTAACTCACTTGTAGAAATCCTTTTCTTAAAATCATGGTCTTTCATAATCTTTTCCAGAACCTTACACACCACACATGTTAGTAAGACCAGTTCCTGGTCTCCTTTCTTCTAAATATATATGAAAGGAGACCAGAAACTGGTCTCACTTACGAGTGTGGTGTGTAAGGTTCTCGAGAAATTATCGGAAAGCATGTAGATGACTTTCTATAGAAAAGAAATTTCCTAAGTAAGAGACAGCATAATTTTAAGAAAGGTGTAACTACAGGAGAGTGAGCTCAGTCCTAGACAAAATAGAAAGACTGGGTGGCTCATCCATTACTGGACTGCCAAAAAGCATTTGACACTACAACATTATGGGAGGCTGTGTAAGAAGCTACATCACCAAGCAAGGAAGGACTGCGCTTGAATTTTTCATGGAAGGGGGTGTCAGTCTTATTGATTGGTTAATCTAGATTATGAAAATTTGTATGGGCCAAAGTTAGGTGTCACTGCTTGTATAGTGCCATTATATAAAGGCAAGGGGGTCAAAAGTGAATGCTTGAAGAACAGAGCTATAAGCCTCTTGATTGTGTGTGGCAGGTTTTGTGAGAATTACAGAGGTTTAGGAGAGTGGGTGGCATGCACTGATTTGGGAAGATCATTGTAGCTTCTGAAGGTGCACTGGATGTGAGGGCAAGGAGTTTGCTTTAAAAATTTTGTTGAGAAATTGATAAAGAGAGGGATTTGTATCTCATTTATGGATTTGGAAAGCTTGTGATAGGGTTAAAAGACATCCTTTTTGGAAGATGATGTGAATATGTGGTGTAACAGTAAATGTGCTACATTACATGTAGTGATGAGTTTTGTGTGAAAATGATGGCATATGTGCAAAAAGGGAGATTGGTACATATGAGGGAAGGTGTATTTCAAGGGCAGTTTGTCAACATAGCTTTGTTTATGGATGAATGATGAGTGAGGTGTATGTGAGGGAGAGTGGGATGGGCCTGTAGTATGCTTGGGTTTGCTGGGACCTAGAAGTTGAATCAGTTGCTGTTTGCAGATGACACAACTCTTGTTTTAGCCTCTAAGGAGAAAGTGGTATCTGAAATCTGGAGTATAAGTGAAGGAAAAAGTTGACAGTTGTTGTAAATAAAAGTAAGGAGATAAGATTTAGCAGGGAAGTGAGACAGTTTGAGAACCATGAGTATTTTATATACCTTAAAGTGGACACAGCAGCTATAGGGAACTTAAGGATGGATGAGAGGTCAAAAGCACTGGGTGCATCAAGGATGCATGTAAAGACGGAGGTCACAGATAGATATGTTTGATGGTAAATAATTCTTGATAGTGCTATACCTTAAGTTGGGCATGGGGAGGGTAGAGGTCCAGTGTACAATGAGGAGCATGTTGAAGGAGAGGTCATGGATGGGCATATTTGATGATACTTTATTCCTGACTGCTATATAGGTGAAAGCATTGTCATTAAATGCAAAAGACCAGATGAGAGTGGATGTATTAAAATTAAATGGATAAGGACATGTATTGTGAGGATGATAAATCAAGTTAGGTATGAGATTGTGAGAGATGTGATATAAGTAGAGTACAACTGAGAACTTTTCACACCACCTCAACCAAAACACCCTATATCTGCCACTATATCATCAACACATTCAACAAACCTTCGAAATACTCACTCCATCTCCTTCTCACATCACCATTACTTGTTATCACTTCCCCATTACCCCCCTTCACTGAAGTTCCCATTTGTTCCCTTGTCTTACGCACTTTATTTGCCTCCTTCCAAAAGATCTTTTTATTCTCACTAAAATTTAATGATACTCTCTCACCCCAACTCTCATTTGCCCTCTTTTTCACCTCTTGCACCTTTCTCTTGACCTCCTGCCTCTTTCTTTTATACATCTCCCACTCATTTGCATCATTTCCCTGCAAAAGTTTTACAAATGCCTCTCTCTTCTCTTTCACTAATAATCTTACTTCTTCATCCCACCACTCACTACCCTTTCTAATGTGCCCACCTCCCACGCTTCTCATGCCGCAAGCATCTTTTGCGCAAGCCATCACTGCTTCCCTAAATACATCCCGTTCCTCCCCCACTCCCCTTACCTCCTTTGTTCTCACCTTTTTCCATTCTGTACTCAGTCTCTCCTGGTACTTCCTCACACAAGTCTCCTTCCCAAGCTTTGCGAAAGATGAAAGCCGGCAAGGCAGCGAGTTTGGATGGTATTGCAGTGGAATTTATTAAAAAAGGGGGTGACTGTATTGTTGACTGGTTGGTAAGGTTATTTAATGTATGTATGATTCATGGTGAGGTGCCTGAGGATTGGCGGAATGCTTGCATAGTGCCATTGTACAAAGGCAAAGGCGACAAAGGTGAGTGCTCAAATTACAGAGGTATAAGTTTGTTGAGTATTCCTGGGAAATTATATGGGAGGGTATTGAGTGAGAGGGTGAAGGCATGTACAGAGCATCAGATTGGGGAAGAGCAGTGTGGTTTCAGAAGTGGTAGAGGATGTGTGGATCAGGTGTTTACTTTGAAGAATGTATGTGAGAAATACTTAGAAAAGCAAATGGATTTGTATGTAGCATTTATGGATCTGGAGAAGGCATATGATAGAGTTGATAGAGATGCTCTGTGGAAGGTATTAAGAGTTTATGGTGTGGGAGGCAAGTTGTTAGAAGCAGTGAAAAGTTTTTATCGAGGATGTAAGGCATGTGTACGTGTAGGAAGAGAGGAAAGTGATTGGTTCTCAGTGAATGTAAGTTTGCGGCAGGGGTGTGTGATGTCCCCATTGTTGTTTAATTTGTTTATGGATGGGGTTGTTAGGGAGGTGAATGCAAGAGTTTTGGAAAGAGGGGCAAGTAAGCAGTCTGTTATGGATGAGAGAGCTTGGGAAGTAAGTCAGTTGTTGTTTGCTGATGATACAGCGCTGGTGGCTGATTCATGTAAGAAACCGCAGAAGCTAGTGACTGAGTTTGGTAAAGTGTGTGAAAGAACAAAGTTGAGAGTAAATGTGAATAAGAGCAAGGTTATTAGGTACAGTAGGGTTGAGGGTCAAGTCAATTGGGAGGTGAGTTTGAATGGAGAAAAACTGGAGGAATTGAAGTTATTTAGATATCTGGGAGTGGATTTGGCAGTGGATGGAACCTTGGAAGCGGAAGTGAATCATAGGGTGGGAAAGGGTCGAAAATTCTGTGAGCGTTGAAGAATGTGTGGGTCGAGAACATTATCTCGGAAAGCAAAAATGGGTATGTTTGCAGGAATATTGGTTCCAATAATGTTATATGTTTGTGAGGTGTGGGCTATGAATAGAGTTGTGCGCAGGAGGGTGGATGTGCTGGAAATGAGATGTTTGAGGATGATATGTGGTGTGAGGTGGTTTGATCGAGTGAGTAATAATAGGGTAAGAGAGATGTGTGGTAATAAAGAGTGTGGTTGAGAGAGCAGAAGAGGGTGTTTTGAAATGGTTTGGTCATATGGAGACAATGAGTGATGAAAGATTGACCAAGAGGATATATGTGTCGGAGGTGGAGGGAACGAGGAGAAGTGGGAGACCAAATTGGAGGTGGAAAGATGGAGTGGAAAAGATTTTGAGTGATCGGGGCCTGAACATGCAGGAGGGTGAAAGGTGTGCAAGGAATAGAGTGAATTGGAACGATGTGGTATACCGGGGTCGACGTGCTGTCAATGGATTGAACCATGGCATGTGAAGTGTCGGGGGCAAACCGTGGAAAGTTCTGTGGGGCCTGGATGTGGAAAGGGAGCTGTGGTTTCGGTGCATTATTACGTGACAGCTAGAGACTGAGTGTGAATGAATGGGGCCTTTGTTGTCTTTTCCTAGCGCTGCCTCGCGCATATGAGGGGGGAGGGGGTTGTTATTTCATGTGTTGCGGGGTGGCGATGGGAATGAATAAAGGCAGACAGTATGAATTATGTACATGTGTATATATGTATATGTCTGTGTGTGTATATATATGTATACGTTGAGATGTATAGGTATGTATATTTGCATGTGTGGACGTGTATGTGGGGGGTTGGGCCACTCTCATCTGTTTCCTTGCACTACTCGCTAATGCGGGAGACAGCAACAAAGCAAAATAAATAAATAAATATTATTATTATTATTACACTTGATTGCCATTTACTGCTTTAGCAAGGTAGTGCCAGGAAACAGATGAAGAAAAACTCATTTACTGAGTGTGGTACACATGATAGCTTTAGAATGGACGTGAGCAGATGTGGCCTTTCTTTGTATGTTATTGGCTATTCCTTGGTAGCATGGTAAATGGCAGTCAAGTATATCTTTCCTTCTTTCACACTATGATTGCTGCTTCCTGTGCTAGCGAGGTGCCGCCAGGTACATACAAAGAGAGACCACATCTGCTCGTATCCACTCTCAAGCTGTAATGTGAACTGCACTAAGAACTGCTTGCGAGTCTTTTATAGATCAATATTCCCCAAATACAAACTTTTCTTTTTCAGATATGTGAAAGTATTTATTACAATTTTGCAGTGAAAGGAGTTAAGGCAGGAAAGGGCAAGTACTCTTGTAAAATATTCCTGTTTGGAAGAATGTTATAGATGGTGGTGACTCATTTCATTGGTTGTCTGCTGTATAGTAGTGAGTATATATACAGGGTGAGTAAAAGAGTAAGAATGGTTACTTATGGAAATATTTGAAGTAAGAGTGGCTATGCAAAAATGTTATTGTAGTTCCATAATCCAAGGTGATTAAGTCATGTAATGTGGTTAGAATTATGAGAAAAGATTGAGAGGTTTTTGAAATGTAGGACTGGCTCATAGGAGAAATATGAGTCTTTGTAATGTTAAATGGGAAGGAAGGATGTGAAGCTAAGTTTTGAACATAGTAATTTGTATCTTATTTATCTGGAGGAACTGTACAAATGTAGTCACCATTTGGTAAGTAGAGAGTAAGAAACATGAGGACACCTATCCATTTTGTGAATAATCCAAATTTGTACCTGAGATTAAGTATTAAATGTGATATCCTTAAACCTAATTCATCTTTAGGAATAGTAGAAAGTATAAAAATACAGGGATTTTCAAAAATTATTGTCCTCCCCAGGTGGTCACACATTTCTGTACTCTTTCATATCCCCTTTGGCCTTGATTACCATCTGTAGACATTTGGACTTGGAATTGACAAGGTTCCTATAAAGTATTCTAGGTGATGCTTTGAGTCCATAGGGTCTTTTTGATCTCTTGAATGAGGTGAGGCACTGATGAAGTATTGCAGGAAGCAGCTGCTCGATTGTGTGTTCCTGACACCCTAGAAATCTCACGTGCACCCACATTTTCTTTATTCCAGGTGAGAATTCAGCTTTCTCCTCCTTAAAATAGCCATCCACCTTGAAGCATAGGTGGAAGAAATGTGGCACCCAAAGAGAAGTTCTCAAAATGAAGTGGGGGGCCAGGAAAAGTGAAGAAAGATTCTTCCCTCAAGATAGCTTGAGGCAAGTTGCTGATGCCAACTCTGTAAGAAACATTAGTCTCAATGACCAGATGTATGATGATTTCACCCTGAGAGCGTCATGTGCTTGTACCCATAATAAACCTTAGCCATGTATCACCTTTGATAATATATAAGGGATGAATAATGTTTTTTGCAGACACTGTATGTGGATAACTTTCATTTCAGTAAAAAATCTAAGATGAAATGTAAATGCTTATCTATAATTACCTATGAGTGTCTGCAAAAATCTTGTCCACCCCTCACATGCTTTCAGAGACGATTCATAAGTAAGGTTTATTGCGGGTACAAGCACATGACATTCTCAGGGTGATATCATCCTACATCTGGTCATTGAAGCTAAAGTTTCTAAAGGTCTGGGCATCAGCAACCCGTCTCAGTGTGCCACAAGTTATCTTTAGGGAAGGATGTTCTTTCTTTATTCCTCCTGGCTGCCACTTTATATTTGAAATTTCACTTCTGGGCACTGTACTACTTCCACCTGTGCTTTTTAAGGAAGAGAAAGCCGAAATTCTTGCAAGGAAGAAAGGAAATGTGGGTATACATGAGATCTCTAAGCACACTGGTGGCTTAGAGCACATGATTAGGGAGCTGCTTGCCAGTGCTTGTGGCCTTCTTGACAATGTCACCCCCATTACCAAAAGCTATCCGTGAAGACATATAGATCTGCAGATAACCTAAGATGAGAAGTATTGAAGCTACCCCACATTTCAGCTACCAAACTTAAGAAAAGCCATCCAAGACTTACAGGAATTATCTCTCAAACCACCATTTAACAACATCACCTGAAAAAGGACCTTCATATTAACTCCCATATGCAGTATGCCAAACCCTTGTGTATGAAGGAAATGAAATACAAACAACTTGTATTTACAAAGAAATACAAGGACCGGAGTGAGCAACAGTGGAGAAGGGCAGGGAAGGATGAAGAGACCAGATAGTGCCAAATAGTATGGCTCTCATTTCACCCAGATATTATGATGGGCTGCAGTTGCTTTAGTGGTGCAGTGGGTACAAGGTTATACTTCTTACCTAAAAAGACTACAGTAAACGGAGAGAAATACAATAAGGTGCTTCCTTTTTATGAGGTTCACTGGTGTGATCTTTTTATTAAGGATAGTGTCCCCTAAGACTAGAAAGGTGATGAATTGTTTGTCAGAGAACAATATTTAACTGCCAGAGTGGCTTGGGAACTCCCCAGACCGTAAACTCAATTGAGAGTTGCTGGAACCAGATAAAAGTCGAGCTTGCGTCTTATAACACCTCATCAGTGCCTCACCTCATTCAGGGCAACACCCCATGGACCCAGAAGTGGACCTTGTCAGTTCCATGACCAGATGTCTGCAGATGGTAAACAAGGCCAAAGGAGACATGACAAAGTACAAATATGTAAGTGTGACATTTTTGTTTATTTTTGTAGTACTGTGAGGGTGGAGATGGGGCATTTTTTTTTTGTTGTATTTTAGACAACCTGTTTTGCAGATATGGTATTCTGTGTGGAGAGAGAGTTTTACTCTCATGGGGCCCCATCTCATGAACATTCTTTACCATCATACAACCTTGTAAATTTATGTATGCTGCCTTCATAATCATGCCTCAGTAATTCTGTTCCATTCACCCACCACTCATACTATAAGAATATATTTTTTTTACATATTTTTAACAAGTTTCTTACTGAAATTCATGTTATGCCCTCTGTTTGCTATACCTCTTCATCTCTTGAAGAACAATTCACTGTCCACATCATGTCTCTCTTAAAAACTTTAAGGTTGAGATCACTTATCTGGCACTACTCTCTCTTTCAAGTTGGGTAAAGTTAAAACCTCCACCCTTTCTCCGTAACTTATCTCTCTATATTCTGGTACCATCTTTGTTGCCCTTCTCTGTAAGCTATATTTGCTTTAGGTGTGATGACCAAACCTGAGAAGTATATTCTAGTTTTGGCTTTATGTAGGATATGAATAGCTTGCTTATCCATATATTTGCAAGCCATTCTATTTCCCAACACACACTTTGTCTCCCTAACCACTCCCTTAATATGGACTTGGGTATAAGGGTGGTAGATAAACGGAACAGAATGACTTAGGATATGGTTAACGATGTCATCTCCTAAGACCTTACCACAGACAGAATCCTGAAGCTTATATCCTATTAGACAGTAATCATTTTAAGGTCATCTTTCATTTTGTCCCATTTTCATTATGTTACATTTGCTCAGTGGTTTTTTTCATCACCCATGTTTCAGATCAACTTTGGAGACTGTTTAGGGTTCCCTTGTTAGCTGATACAGTGCTCCTCACTTTTCACTTCATATCCTTTGCATCATCAGCAAACACATTCATGTAAAATTCCATAGATTTTCATGCAAGTCATTAGCATAGAACAAGAAGGCTAATGGTCCCTGTGGCTCTTTGCTGGTCAACTCAACCCATTTGGAAAAGGTCCTTCTGACATGTGTCCTTTTTCCTTGCTGATGCAGTTTCTTATGCAGCCTCCCATAAAGTTATAGTGTCAAATGCTTTTTGGTGGTCCACTTACAGACAGTCCACCCAGTTTTTCTGTTTTGTCTAGGACAGCTAACTCACTTGTAGAAATCCTTTTCTTAAAATCATGGTCTTTCATAATCTTTTCCAGAACCTTACACACCACACATGTTAGTAAGACCAGTTCCTGGTCTCCTTTCTTCTAAATATATATGAAAGGAGACCAGAAACTGGTCTCACTTACGAGTGTGGTGTGTAAGGTTCTCGAGAAATTATCGGAAAGCATGTAGATGACTTTCTATAGAAAAGAAATTTCCTAAGTAAGAGACAGCATAATTTTAAGAAAGGTGTAACTACAGGAGAGTGAGCTCAGTCCTAGACAAAATAGAAAGACTGGGTGGCTCATCCATTACTGGACTGCCAAAAAGCATTTGACACTACAACATTATGGGAGGCTGTGTAAGAAGCTACATCACCAAGCAAGGAAGGACTGCGCTTGAATTTTTCATGGAAGGGGGTGTCAGTCTTATTGATTGGTTAATCTAGATTATGAAAATTTGTATGGGCCAAAGTTAGGTGTCACTGCTTGTATAGTGCCATTATATAAAGGCAAGGGGGTCAAAAGTGAATGCTTGAAGAACAGAGCTATAAGCCTCTTGATTGTGTGTGGCAGGTTTTGTGAGAATTACAGAGGTTTAGGAGAGTGGGTGGCATGCACTGATTTGGGAAGATCATTGTAGCTTCTGAAGGTGCACTGGATGTGAGGGCAAGGAGTTTGCTTTAAAAATTTTGTTGAGAAATTGATAAAGAGAGGGATTTGTATCTCATTTATGGATTTGGAAAGCTTGTGATAGGGTTAAAAGACATCCTTTTTGGAAGATGATGTGAATATGTGGTGTAACAGTAAATGTGCTACATTACATGTAGTGATGAGTTTTGTGTGAAAATGATGGCATATGTGCAAAAAGGGAGATTGGTACATATGAGGGAAGGTGTATTTCAAGGGCAGTTTGTCAACATAGCTTTGTTTATGGATGAATGATGAGTGAGGTGTATGTGAGGGAGAGTGGGATGGGCCTGTAGTATGCTTGGGTTTGCTGGGACCTAGAAGTTGAATCAGTTGCTGTTTGCAGATGACACAACTCTTGTTTTAGCCTCTAAGGAGAAAGTGGTATCTGAAATCTGGAGTATAAGTGAAGGAAAAAGTTGACAGTTGTTGTAAATAAAAGTAAGGAGATAAGATTTAGCAGGGAAGTGAGACAGTTTGAGAACCATGAGTATTTTATATACCTTAAAGTGGACACAGCAGCTATAGGGAACTTAAGGATGGATGAGAGGTCAAAAGCACTGGGTGCATCAAGGATGCATGTAAAGACGGAGGTCACAGATAGATATGTTTGATGGTAAATAATTCTTGATAGTGCTATACCTTAAGTTGGGCATGGGGAGGGTAGAGGTCCAGTGTACAATGAGGAGCATGTTGAAGGAGAGGTCATGGATGGGCATATTTGATGATACTTTATTCCTGACTGCTATATAGGTGAAAGCATTGTCATTAAATGCAAAAGACCAGATGAGAGTGGATGTATTAAAATTAAATGGATAAGGACATGTATTGTGAGGATGATAAATCAAGTTAGGTATGAGATTGTGAGAGATGTGATATAAGTAGAGTACAACTGAGAACTTTTCACACCACCTCAACCAAAACACCCTATATCTGCCACTATATCATCAACACATTCAACAAACCTTCGAAATACTCACTCCATCTCCTTCTCACATCACCATTACTTGTTATCACTTCCCCATTACCCCCCTTCACTGAAGTTCCCATTTGTTCCCTTGTCTTACGCACTTTATTTGCCTCCTTCCAAAAGATCTTTTTATTCTCACTAAAATTTAATGATACTCTCTCACCCCAACTCTCATTTGCCCTCTTTTTCACCTCTTGCACCTTTCTCTTGACCTCCTGCCTCTTTCTTTTATACATCTCCCACTCATTTGCATCATTTCCCTGCAAAAGTTTTACAAATGCCTCTCTCTTCTCTTTCACTAATAATCTTACTTCTTCATCCCACCACTCACTACCCTTTCTAATGTGCCCACCTCCCACGCTTCTCATGCCGCAAGCATCTTTTGCGCAAGCCATCACTGCTTCCCTAAATACATCCCGTTCCTCCCCCACTCCCCTTACCTCCTTTGTTCTCACCTTTTTCCATTCTGTACTCAGTCTCTCCTGGTACTTCCTCACACAAGTCTCCTTCCCAAGCTTTGCGAAAGATGAAAGCCGGCAAGGCAGCGAGTTTGGATGGTATTGCAGTGGAATTTATTAAAAAAGGGGGTGACTGTATTGTTGACTGGTTGGTAAGGTTATTTAATGTATGTATGATTCATGGTGAGGTGCCTGAGGATTGGCGGAATGCTTGCATAGTGCCATTGTACAAAGGCAAAGGCGACAAAGGTGAGTGCTCAAATTACAGAGGTATAAGTTTGTTGAGTATTCCTGGGAAATTATATGGGAGGGTATTGAGTGAGAGGGTGAAGGCATGTACAGAGCATCAGATTGGGGAAGAGCAGTGTGGTTTCAGAAGTGGTAGAGGATGTGTGGATCAGGTGTTTACTTTGAAGAATGTATGTGAGAAATACTTAGAAAAGCAAATGGATTTGTATGTAGCATTTATGGATCTGGAGAAGGCATATGATAGAGTTGATAGAGATGCTCTGTGGAAGGTATTAAGAGTTTATGGTGTGGGAGGCAAGTTGTTAGAAGCAGTGAAAAGTTTTTATCGAGGATGTAAGGCATGTGTACGTGTAGGAAGAGAGGAAAGTGATTGGTTCTCAGTGAATGTAAGTTTGCGGCAGGGGTGTGTGATGTCCCCATTGTTGTTTAATTTGTTTATGGATGGGGTTGTTAGGGAGGTGAATGCAAGAGTTTTGGAAAGAGGGGCAAGTAAGCAGTCTGTTATGGATGAGAGAGCTTGGGAAGTAAGTCAGTTGTTGTTTGCTGATGATACAGCGCTGGTGGCTGATTCATGTAAGAAACCGCAGAAGCTAGTGACTGAGTTTGGTAAAGTGTGTGAAAGAACAAAGTTGAGAGTAAATGTGAATAAGAGCAAGGTTATTAGGTACAGTAGGGTTGAGGGTCAAGTCAATTGGGAGGTGAGTTTGAATGGAGAAAAACTGGAGGAATTGAAGTTATTTAGATATCTGGGAGTGGATTTGGCAGTGGATGGAACCTTGGAAGCGGAAGTGAATCATAGGGTGGGAAAGGGTCGAAAATTCTGTGAGCGTTGAAGAATGTGTGGGTCGAGAACATTATCTCGGAAAGCAAAAATGGGTATGTTTGCAGGAATATTGGTTCCAATAATGTTATATGTTTGTGAGGTGTGGGCTATGAATAGAGTTGTGCGCAGGAGGGTGGATGTGCTGGAAATGAGATGTTTGAGGATGATATGTGGTGTGAGGTGGTTTGATCGAGTGAGTAATAATAGGGTAAGAGAGATGTGTGGTAATAAAGAGTGTGGTTGAGAGAGCAGAAGAGGGTGTTTTGAAATGGTTTGGTCATATGGAGACAATGAGTGATGAAAGATTGACCAAGAGGATATATGTGTCGGAGGTGGAGGGAACGAGGAGAAGTGGGAGACCAAATTGGAGGTGGAAAGATGGAGTGGAAAAGATTTTGAGTGATCGGGGCCTGAACATGCAGGAGGGTGAAAGGTGTGCAAGGAATAGAGTGAATTGGAACGATGTGGTATACCGGGGTCGACGTGCTGTCAATGGATTGAACCATGGCATGTGAAGTGTCGGGGGCAAACCGTGGAAAGTTCTGTGGGGCCTGGATGTGGAAAGGGAGCTGTGGTTTCGGTGCATTATTACGTGACAGCTAGAGACTGAGTGTGAATGAATGGGGCCTTTGTTGTCTTTTCCTAGCGCTGCCTCGCGCATATGAGGGGGGAGGGGGTTGTTATTTCATGTGTTGCGGGGTGGCGATGGGAATGAATAAAGGCAGACAGTATGAATTATGTACATGTGTATATATGTATATGTCTGTGTGTGTATATATATGTATACGTTGAGATGTATAGGTATGTATATTTGCATGTGTGGACGTGTATGTGGGGGGGTTGGGCCACTCTCATCTGTTTCCTTGCACTACCTCGCTAATGCGGGAGACAGCAACAAAGCAAAATAAATTAATATAAAAAATGATTGAGAACTAAAATGGTTTGAATAGGTGATTACATATCTGTCAGAAATGGTTGGACAGAAGGGGAGACTTAAGGAGAAGATGGAAGAATGGAGTGCAAGAGAATGACAGGAATGCATGGGATAGAAGGAATTCATATGGTATACATGGGGTCATTGCACTTTGTCAGTGAATATGAAGTTGTCAAGGGAACCAAAGAATGTTGTATGGGGTATGGCTGTGAATAGTGATCTCTGGTTTTGGTGTATTATACATGAAATATAGAAAGGATGTGAAGAAATTAGGCAATTGTTCTGTTTTTTGCATACTTCGGTGATGGAGGAAACAGGTTGTAAAAAATCTTTTTTAGTTGTGTGGGTGAGCTGGTTGCTTACCTTAGGAAGGCAGATATCCTTCGGCAAGGTAAGAGGACCTGTCAGGGATACAGTGAAACCATTGCTTTGGTGGCAGTGTTGAATTTTCAGGTCCTAGTCAGTTGAAGGTAGTGTTGATGTGAGGAATTGAGGCCATATTGTTCTAGTGGTGGCCACTTACTTTGGTAATGCAGGAAAGGGTGACCAAGATAAAAATATTTGGTGTGTGCATGAACCAGTTGCTTACCTTAAGAAGGTATGTATCCTTGGACAAAGTGTAGGACATGGCAGGGTTGTAGTGAGCCTGTTGCTCACCTCTGGGGTGCAGATATCCTTGGGTAAAGTGTAGGACATGGCAGGATTATAGTGAGCCTGTTGTTGCTCATCTCTGGGGTACAGATATCCTTGGGCAGTGTAGGACATTGCAGGGTTATAGTGAGCCTGTTGCTCAACTGCGGGGTGTAGATATCCTTGGACAAAGTGTAGAACCTGGTAGGGATGTTGCAAGCCTGTTGCTCACCTCAGGGATGCACATCTCCTTGGGCATAGTACAGAAGCTGATAGGAATAGAGTGAGCCCAGTGCTAACCTTAGACAGGGAGATATCCTTAGGACCTGGCATGGATCTAATGAAACCATTGGCCAGCAGCAGTGGTGGATGAGATTACTGGCAGATGATGTTTTATGAAGACTGTTAGAAGTTTTGAAGTTTTAATTAGTTTGACTTCACTTATGGTTAGGAGTACCTGTGTTGAAGAGAGCTTCAGGTAACCAGTTAGATACTCAACAGTGTGGTGTTGGTGTCACACTATGAGTTACAGAAAGAATGGTATAGGTTGAGGATGAGTGATTTTTGATTACAAAGAGATTTCCACAAAAGTTTGCTGCAGCTGCATTATTCACATTTAAAGTATTCTGTAAATATGCTCTTGGGTGAATTGGTTCGAGAGAGTGTTTGCACCTTACTGGTAAAGTCGCACCGCCATCAGGTACTTAGGGATACGTCGTCATTATGGGGCCATGGTAGTACCTCCACACACACACAGGAGCCATGGCATTAGTCACAATCGTTGAGTCCTCTGAACTTTGCTCTGAAGAAGTGATGAGCCTGGTTACCTTTTTTGTCAGAGACTGTCAGGTAATAATGTATTGACTTGGTGTAGCCCTGTATTTAATGTAGGGTAGCCCTCAGCTAGTACATGTACTTAGAATTTTACAGCTGGGAGTTGAAGTCCATAACTCCTGTAACAGGGACAGTGGCCTTATCTGTACGAGTATCTCAAGCATTTTCCCAGCCCATACTAACAACAGTTGTCTTTCTCAGAGCTGGCAGTGGTCCCATGCAGACATTGTGAGAACAACAGTCCTACAGTTGGAGTTGCAGATGTTGCCAATGATAGGGTTGGTGACCCAAGGCCTTTCTGTGATCACACCTGGTGGTCTTTGGTCAATATCTCTTGAGGTGGCCACTCCAGACAATGGACCAGAAGCAAGGTGTTCCCATGTAAAGGATAGCTCCTTGGGCCCTGGATTCACACTTTAGCCTTTATGTCTGCTATACGTGCCTGCTCTGTTACTGTACCGAAGTCAGCCTAGCTATCCTAGTGGCTGGTGAATTTACCATCCCAAGATAATTGCAGCTCCGCCAAGAGGTCAAGAAGGGTGGATGAATGTTATTCTGCATTAAGCCACTCCTGGGAAGATATGATTTTCAGCTGGGTGTGGGTGTTACTTATATTGTAATCGATAAATATATCTAAGATACATAATGTATCAATTGTGAAAACATGTACTAGCTTAGTCAGTTATGTATCAGGTTCCTCAAGTCAATTGCCCTCCTCTATAGGAGATAGCCTGTTTGGCTGGCAATTCATCCTTTGTCAACTGTTATTTCATGTTCACCTTCAGTATTATGTCTAATGCAGTCCTCAATCCTTCCATCTGTGTTACTGATTGGTTGGTAAGGATATTCAGTGTATGTATGAATAATGGTGAAGTCCCTGAGGATTGGCGGAATGCATGTATTGTGCCATTGTAGAAAGACAAAAGGGATAAAGGTGAATGTTCAAACTGCAAAGGTACAAGTTTGTTGAGTATACCTGGTAAGTTGTATAGGAGGATAGTGATTGAGAGGGTGAAGGCTTTTACATAGCATCAGATTAGCAAAGAGCAGTGTGGTTTTAGAAGTGGTAGAGGATATGTGGATCAGGTGTTTGCTTTGAAGAATGTGTGAGAAATACTTAGAAACACAGATGTATTTGTATGTAGCATTTATGGATCTTGAGAAGTTTTTATCAAGGGTGCAAGGCATTTGTACGAATAAGAAGAGAAGAGTGATTGGTTCCCAGTGAAGGTTGGTCTGTGGCTGTGGTTGTTTAATTTGTTTATGAATGGGGTGGGTAGGGAGGTAAATGCAAAAGCTTTGGAGAGGGGCGAGTATGCAGTCTGCTGGGGGTGCGAGGGCCTGGGAAGTGAGTCCGTTGTTGTTCGCCAATGATACAGCATTGGTGGATGATTCAGGTGAGAAACTGCTGAAGTTGATGAATGAGAAAGTTGAGAGTAAATGGGAATAAGATCAAAGTCAGCAGGGTTGAGGGACAAGTTAGTTGGGATGCAAGTTTGACAGAAGGAAAATTGGATGAAGTATTTTAGATATCTGGGAGTAGATTTAGCAGTGAATGGAACCATGGAAGTGATTCTGGGTGGGGAGTAGGCAAAGTTCTGGGAGCTATGGAGAATGTGTCGTAAGAGAGAACGTTATCCGAGAGCAAAAATGGGAACGTTTGAAGGAATAGTAGTTCCAACAATATTAAATGGTTGCAAGGCATGGGCAATAGATAGAGTTGTACGGTGGAGGGTGTACATGTTGAAAATGAAATGTTTGAAGACAATATGTGGTGTAAAGTGGCTTCATCAATAAAGTAATGAAATGGTAAGAGAGACATGTGGAAACAAGAGTTTGGTTGAGAGAGTAGAAGAGGGTATGTTGAAATGGTTTGGACGTATGGAGTGAATGAGTGAGGAAAGGTTGACAAAGAGGATTTATGTGTCAGAGGTGGAGGGAACAAAGAGAAGCAGGAGACCAAATTGGAGATGGAAGGATGGAGTTAAAAAAGATTTTGAGTGATCAGGGCCTGAACATGCAGGAGGGTGAAAAGTGTGCTCAGAATAGAATGAATTGCAACTGTGTGGCATACTGGGGTTGACATGCTGTCAGTGGACTGCACCAGGGCATGTGAAAAGTCTTGGGTAAACCATGGAAAGGTCTGTAGGGCATAGATGTGGATAGGGAGCTATGGTTTCTGTGCATTACACATGACAGCTAGACATAGTGTGAGTGGCAAATGTGGCCTTTTTTTTTTTTTCTTGGTGGTACCTAACAAATGCAGGGGTTGGCGATGATGTTTCCTGTGGGGTGGCGCTGGGAATGGATAAAGGCACAAAAGTATGAATATGCATGTCTGTGTATGTCTTTTTGTTATATGGTTATGAGTGCATGGGGAAAATGAAAGAAGGGAAGTTCCCAAGGGGAGTTAATAACTGAGATGGCATTACTCCAGCAAGTACAGTGATCGTAGTTTTTAACGTGACTTAAAAATTTCATATATACTTCTACAGCAAGGATAATAAATTTATATATCAGATTTGAAATTATAATACTTCTGTACAGATGTTTTCCATTTTTGTTTTCATATATATGAAATACTTCCCAGGATAATAATATATGTATATTATACTTTTATTTTGAAATTGCAAAATATCTACATATAAGTTCTTTTATATTACATAAATATTCATGTAATTGTATTAATACTCAAATATGTGTGTGTGTGTGTGTATATACATAAAACCACAGGAAAATGAAATGCAGTAAGTTTATAAGTACACTTCTGAGTAATGATCACATTGTCGGGAGATACCAGAAAGAGATAGAATACGTAGAACAGTCAGTTGATATAAAGGGAAAAGATATAGCCAAGACATTGGTAAACAATCCTTACCAGATACTGACTGGGATCTGGCATTGTCATAAAATCTTTTAGTACTTGAAAGGTTTAAAAATCTTGCTGACAAATTTGTATAGACCTTTCACTAATAGTTACAATTCATTTTGTATTTAACATAAAATTCATTGAGCATTACTTTAGTCTATACAATGGTCATAATTTTTAACATGAGCAAACAAAACATTTGATTCTTATCCTGTTCTTATACTAAATTCATGTTGCTCAACAAACATGTTATGTTTTATGGGACATTCTAAACAAAGCACAAAGAAGTTTCTGAATTATTTTTTCATCGAAAATACTCTTTATAGTATTGTTATTCCTAAAAGCAATCACATATAACACTATGACCTTTTAATATATTTTCTTAATATATTTTATTTTTTTAATATTCCAAAAGAAGGAACAGAGAAGGGGGCCAGGTGAGGATATTCCTTCAAAGGCCCAGTCCTCTTGTTCTTAACGCTACCTCGCTAATGGGGGGAAATGGCGAATAGTAGTAGTATAAAAAATAAAAATTCATGTATAGGTGCATTAAAATACAAACTATATGTAAGTTGTTGTTCACTCATGATACAGTGCTGGTGGCTATTGAGTTTGGTAGTGTGTGAAAGAAAAAAGCTGAGAGTAAATGTTAATAAGAGCAAGGTTATTAGGTTCAGTAGGGTTCAGGGACAAGTAAACTGGGAGGTAAGTCTGAATGGAGAAAAACTGAAGTGAAGTGCTTTAGATATCTGTGAGTGGGCGAAGGTTCTGGGAACGTTGAAGAATGTGTGGAAGGCGAGAACATTATCACGAAGAGCAAAAAAGGGAATGTTTGAAGGAATAGTGGTTCTAACAATGCCTAAGGTTGCAAGGCATGGGCTATAGATAGGGTTGTGCGGAGGAGGGTGGATGTGTTGGAAATGAGATGTTTGAGGACAATATGAGGTGTGAGGTGGTTTCATCGAGTAAGTAATGAAAGGGTAATAGATAGAGTGTGGTAAGATTGACAAAGATGATATACGTGTCAGAGGTGGAGGGAACGAGAAGTGGAAGTCCAAACTGGAGATGGAAGGATGGGGTGAAAAAGATTTTGAGCGATCGGGGCTTGAACATGCAGGAGGGTGAAAGGCGTGCAAGGAATAGAGTGAATTGGAATGATGTGGTATACCGGGGTCGACTTACTGTCAGTGGATTGAACCAGGGCATGCGAAGTGTCTGTGGTGAACACTGGAAAGTTTTGTAGGGCCTGGATGTGGAAAGAGAGCTGTGGTTTTGGTGCATTATAAATGACAGCTAGAGACTGAATGTGGCCTTTGCTGTCTTTTCCTGGTGCTAACCTCGCAGGGGGGAGGGAGGTGCCATTTCATGTGTGGCGGGGTGGTAACGGGAATGGATGAAGGCAGCAACTATGATTATGTACATGTGAATATATATACATATATACATGATTATGTACATGTGAATATATATACATATATACACATAAAATGACAAATCCCTCCCCCTGCACATGCACAAGGTAGCACTAGGAAAAGGCCACATTTGTTCACACTGTCTCTAGCTGTCATGTATAATGCACCAAAACCACAGCTCTCTTTCCACATCCAGGCCCTACAAAACTTTCCAGTGTTTACCACAGACACTTTACATGCCCTGATTCAACCCACTGATAGCACGTTGACTCTGATATACCACATCGTTCCAATTCACTCTATTCCTTGCACGCCTTTCACCCTCCTGGATGTTCAGGCCCCAATCGCTCAAAGTCTTCTTCACTTCATACTTCCATCTCCAATTTGGTCTCCCACTTCCCCTCGTTCCCTCCACCTCTGACACATATACCCTCTTCTGCTCTCTCAACCACACATCTTTAAACCCTATCTATAGCTCATGCCTTACAACCATATAACATTGTTGGAACCACTATTCCTTCAAACATACCCATTTTTGCTCTCTGAGATAATGTTCTCACTTTTAACACATTCTTCAATGTTCCCAGAACCTTTGCCCCCTCCCCCACCCTGTGAATCACTTCCGCTTCCATGGTTCCATCTCCTGCCAAATCCACTCCCAGATATTTAAAACACTTCACTTCCCCCAGTTTTCCTCCATTCAAACTTACGTCCAAATGGACTTGTCCCTCAACCCAACTAAACCTAATAACCTAGCTCTTATTCACATTTACTCTCAGCTTTCTTCTTTCACACACTTTACCAAACTCAATCACCAACTTCTGCAGTTTCTCATCCGAATCGCACACACACAAATATTATTTTTATTTCTTATTCATTTTGCTTTGTCGCTGTCTCCCGCGTTAGCGAGGTAGCACAAGGAAACAGACGAAAGAATGGCCCAACCCACCCACATACACATGTATATACATACACATCCACACGCAAATATACATACCTATACATCTCAATGTACACATATATATACACACAGACATGTACATAATTCATACTGTCTGCCTTTATTTATTCCCATCGTCACCTCACCACACATGGAATAACAACCCCCTCCCCCCTCATGTGTGCAAGGTAGCACTAGGAAAAGACACCAAAGGTCCCATTCGTTCACACTCAGTCTCTAGCTGTTATGTAATAATGCACCGAAACCACAGCTCCCTTTCCACATCCAGGCCCCACAGAACTTTCCATGGTTTACCCCAGATGCTTCACATGCCCTGGTTCAATCCATTGATAGCACGTCGACCCCGGTATACCATATCATTCCAATTCACTCTATTCCTTGCACGCCTTTCACCCTCCTGCATGTTCAGGCCCCTATCACTCAAAATCTTTTTCACTCCATCTTTCCACCTCCAATTTGGTCTCCCACTTCTCGTTCCCTCCACCTCTGACACATATATCCTCTTGGTCAATCTTTCCTCACTCATTCTCTCCATGTGACCAAACCATTTCAAAACACCCTCTCCTGCTCTCTCAACCACACTCTTTTTATTTCCACACATCTCTCTTACCCTTACATTACTTACTCGATCAAACCACCTCACACCACATATTGTCCTCAAACATCTCATTTCCAGCACATCCACCCTCCTCCACACAACTCTATCCATAGCCCATATATATATATATCTTTTTTCTTTCTTTCATACTATTCGCCATTTCCTGCGATAGCGAGGTAGCGTTAAGAACAGAGGACTGGGCCTTTGAGGGAATATCCTCACCTGGCCCCCTTCTCCCTTCCCTTTTAGTCGCCTTCTACGACACGCAGGGAATACGTGGGAAGTATTCTTTCTCCCCTTTCCCCAGGGATATATATATATATATATATATATATATATATATATATATATATATATATATATATATATATATATATATATATATTATATTATTTTTTTATTATACTTTGTCGCTGTCTCCCGCGTTTGCGAGGTAGCGCAAGGAAACAGACGAAAGAAATGGCCCAACCCCCCCCCATACACATGTATATACATACGTCCACACACGCAAATATACACACCTACACAGCTTTCCATGGTTTACCCCAGACGCATCACATGCATTGATTCAATCCACTGACAGCACGTCAACCCCGGTATACCACATCGCTCCAATTCACTCTATTCCTTGCCCTCCTTTCACCCTCCTGCATGTTCAGGCCCCGATCACACAAAATCTTTTTCACTCCATCTTTCCACCTCCAATTTGGTCTCCCTCTTCTCCTCGTTCCCTCCACCTCCGACACATATATCCTCTTGGTCAATCTTTCCTCACTCATTCTCTCCATGTGCCCAAACCACTTCAAAACACCCTCTTCTGCTCTCTCAACCACGCTCTTTTTATTTCCACACATCTCTCTTACCCTTACGTTACTCACTCGATCAAACCACCTCACACCACACATTGTCCTCAAACATCTCATTTCCAGCACATCCATCCTCCTGCGCACAACTCTATCCATAGCCCACGCCTCGCAACCATACAACATTGTTGGAACCAATATTCCTTCAAACATACCCATTTTTGCTTTCTGAGATAATGTTCTCGACTTCCACACATTCTTCAAGGCCCCCAGAATTTTTGCCCCCTCCCCCACCCTATGATCCACTTCCGCTTCCATGGTTCCATCCGCTGCCAGATCCACTCCCAGATATCTAAAACACTTCACTTCCTCCAGTTTTTCTCCATTCAAACTCACCTCCCAATTGACTTGACCCTCAACCCTACTGTACCTAATAACCTTGCTCTTATTCACATTTACTCTTAACTTTCTTCTTCCACACACTTTACCAAACTCAGTCACCAGCTTCTGCAGTTTCTCACATGAATCAGCCACCAGCGCTGTATCATCAGCGAACAACAACTGACTCACTTCCCAAGCTCTCTCATCCCCAACAGACTTCATACTTGCCCCTCTTTCCAAAACTCTTGCATTCACCTCCCTAACAACCCCATCCATAAACAAATTAAACAACCATGGAGACATCACACACCCCTGCCGCAAACCTACATTCACTGAGAACCAATCACTTTCCTCTCTTCCTACACGTACACATGCCTTACATCCTCGATAAAAACTTTTCACTGCTTCTAACAACTTTCTTCCCACACCATATATTCTTAATACCTTCCACAGAACATCTCTATCAACTCTATCATATGCCTTCTCCAGATCCATAAATGCTACATACAAATCCATTTGCTTTTCTAAGTATTTCTCACATACATTCTTCAAAGCAAACACCTGATCCACACATCCTCTACCACTTCTGAAACCACACTGCTCTTCCCCAATCTGATGCTCTGTATATGCCTTCACCCTCTCAATCAATACCCTCCCATATAATTTACCAGGAATACTCAACAAACTTATACCTCTGTAATTTGAGCACTCACTCTTATCCCCTTTGCCTTTGTACAATGGCACTATGCACGCATTCCGCCAATCCTCAGGCACCTCACCATGAGTCATACATACATTAAATAACCTTACCAACCAGTCAACAATACAGTCACTCCCTTTTTTAATAAATTCCACTGCAATACCATCCAAACCTGCTGCCTTGCCGGCTTTCATCTTCCGCAAAGCTTTCACTACCTCTTCTCTGTTTACCAAATCATTTTCCCTAACCCTCGCACTTTGCACACCACCTCGACCAAAACACCCTATATATATATATATATATATATATATATATATATATATATATATATATATATATATATCTTTTTCTTTTTTTCTTTCAAACTATTCGCCATTTCCCGCATTAGCGAGGTAGCGTTAAGAACAGAGGACTGGGCCTTTGAGGGAATACCCTCACCTGGCCCAATTCTCTGTTCCTTCTTTTGAAAAAAAAAAAAAAAAAAAAAAAAAAAAAAAAAAAAAAAAAAAAAAACGAGAGGGGAGGATTTCCAGCCCCCCGCTCCCTCCCCTTTTAGTCGCCTTCTACGACACGCAGGGAATACGTGGGAAGTATTCTTAATCCCCTATCCCCAGGGATAATATATATATATATATATATATATATATATATATATATATATATATATATATATATATATATATATATATATATTATCCCTGGGGATAGGGGAGGAAGAATACTTCCCACGTATTCCCTGCGTGTCGTAGAAGGCGACTAAAAGGGAAGGGAGCGGGGGGCTGGAAATCCTCCCCTCTCATTTTTTTATTGTAATTTTCCAAAAGAAGGAACAGAGAAGGGGGCCAGGTGAGGGTATTCCCTCAAAGGCCCAGTCCTCTGTTCTTAACGCTACCTCGCTATCGCGGGAAATGGCGAATAGTATGAAAAAAAAAAAAAAAAAAAAATATATATATATATATATATATATATATATATATATATATATATATATATTTTCCCTGGGGATAGGGGAGAAAGAATACTTCCCACATATTCCCTGCGTGTCGTAGAAGGCGACTAAAAGGGAAGGGAGCGGGGGGCTGGAAATCCTCCCCTCTCAGTTTTTTTAATTTTCCAAAAGCAGGAACAGAGAAGGGGGCCAGGTGAGGATGTTCCCTCAAAGGTCCAGTCCTCTGTTCTTAATGCTACCTTGCTAACGCAGGAAATGGCGAATAGTATGAAAATATATATATATGTATATATATATATATATATATATATATATATATATATATATATATATATATATATATATATATATATATTCATACTATTCGCCATTTCCCGCGTTAGCGAGGTAGCGATATATATATATATATATATATATATATATATATATATATATATATATATATATATATATATATATATATATATATTCTTTTCTTTTTCTTTCAAACTATTCGCCATTTCCCGCATTAGCGAGGTAGCGTTAAGAACAGAGGACTGGGCCTTTGAGGGAATACCCTCACCTGGCCCAGTTCTCTGTTCCTTCTTTTGGAAAATTAAAAAAAACATGAGAGGGGAGGATTTCCAGCCCCCCGCTCCCTCCCCTTTTAGTCGCCTTCTACAACACACAGGGAATACGTGGGAAGTATTCTTTCTCCCCTATCCCCAGGGAAGTAGGGCCTTAGTGTATGTGTGAAAAGGCACATCAAAAAGGAAGTGGGGCCTCAGGTGTGTGTTCAAGACAGAAATATTCTCATGTAATATTAATATCCTGAACAAGGGATTAATAGACTGTCATAATTAACTTCAGGAATGAAGCCAGATCATGTAACTGTTTGCCTTAAACTAAACCCTACATCCATTTTGACTGTAATTAATTCCACACAAAATTGCAATTATCTAAGAATCACCTTGGACTTTTTATACTAAATCAATTTTGGTAGTGAAAATGATAATGACTACTTTACCTTTTGAAGAGAACATGATAATGGCTTCTTTAAGTTTTATATACATGTAATATGCACACATAAGGGAACCCAAGATCTAATCACATTAAAAACCTAAGTAACAACAACTTGACCAAAATGCAACTTACAAACTCAACATTTTTAAGCACCATGATCCATTTTCTTAATTATCCTCCTTTAACATCATTAAAAAGTATATTTAGGAATAATATATCTAATTTTTACAGCATGTCAGTTTCACAATACCTAAATCAGTACATCTCATTTTAACAATACCAGCCCCTCAATGATATGAGGATCCATACACCAGTCTAGCCCTTGTTAAACCTTAACCAAATTAAATGTTATGAACTATCAATCCATCAAACTTGACTTAGGTTTAAAGGAACAATCCAAGATATTAAGAGATATTTGCTTACAAAAACCATTCTTACAACTAATTTATTCATATCTTTTTAATCACTTCTTTTCCATATCCTGCATTAGTATGGTAGTGCCAAATACGTGAAGAAAAGGCTTCATTTGCTCAAATCCATCCTCTAGCCCCCTTATCCACAACCAGGCACCACAGAACTTTCCAGGTTTCCTCCAGATGCTTCAATATATTTCTTTCTTTCTTTCTTTCATACTATTCGCCATTTCCCGCGTCAGCGAGGTAGCGTTAAGAACAGAGGACTGGGCCTCTGAGGAAACATCCTCATCCAGCCCCCTTCTCTGTTCCTTCCTTTGGAAAAAAAAAAAAAGAAAAAAAAAAGAGAGAGGGGAGGATTTCCAGCCCCCCGCTCCCTTCCCTTTTAGTCGCCTTCTACAACACGCAGGGAATACGTGGGAAGTATTCTTTCTCCCCTATCCCCTATTCAATATATGTAAAACATAATAACTGGCCATAAATTTACGCTATACAGACATGCACAACCAAGGATTGTACAATAATATTAAAGTAACTTGCACCAAAATTATACTAAAACATAAAAATACTCTTGAATCCCTTTTAATCAATGTCTATCTTGACACCTGCTCCCACCTAAACTCTCTCAATGGGATGGCAATGACAAGAGTCTCCATAACTAGTAAAAGCCAGTGCTCTAAGTACAATAACATTCTTCAAGGTTTCAGTTTCTGTTTAAAAAGAGCAAAAATATAATACTCTATCACAGACTCAATTACTCAAAATATTATATCCAAATGAAACCACTTCATTTAGCCAACAGTACAAACTTCAAACCAAGAGTTGTTTTCGTTTCACGTATGCTTTCACACTCCCTAAAACTAGTTTCAACAATATGACGAACTTTAATCTTCCTATCCATACAAAATATGTCATAAAATATAAATCAAATTACAAAAAATAATATATATCATGTGTGTGCTTAGACATATCAAACATTCTAATTTAAATCAACAGCACCTATTATTCTTTATATTCTTATTATGGAGGACAATGGTTGAATCTTCAAGTGTAACCATAACTTCGGCATTTTCATTTGCAAAATCTTCAACAACACAGTTAAAGAGTTTCTCAACATTGCTGCCCATCTTGCTTGATGTTTCAAACACTTTCCCACCCACCTATTTTGTAAAATTGGAGAAATATAGAAATATGAGTAACAGGTACTACCACCCACACATTATGTAAAATTAGAAATTATCAGCAACAGATATTCCACACATACACACATATATTTATTAAACCACAAAGCAAAATAATAACATTATTTCCTAGTATTTTTATTCTCTTCTCCCTTTCTTATGTGTAATATTCATTGTTTCAGGAACAGCAGCATGTTTTGCAACTTCTGAGGATAATATCCTATTTCCTATACCTAATTAATCACCATGTATTCTACAACAAATGTGTTAATCATAATGGTTCTTATACAATTTAAAATATACATTTAGTCATTTTCAAGTTACCACAAAGCACAATGGACATATAAAATAAACAGTGATTCTTGACTGATCTGAGAACAAATGAGAAATTCAGTGAAAGGGGCAAAAATGGGGAAGCGGTAAAAGAAAATAATGAGGTGAGAAGATTGTTTAGAACGACTGCTGAATGTATCCAATGACAAGGTGGCAGATGTAATGTGTTTGGGTTGGGGAGGTGTGCAAAAAGCGACATGGAAAATGGTTTGGTGAAGAGAGAAGTGGTAAAAGCCCTGTGTTATGTGAAATGTGGCAAGCAACTGGAGCAGTTTGTACTGGAATCGAATTTTGAATTTCTAAAGAAAGGGGCTGTGTTTTTGATTGGTTGGTTAGGAATTACAATGCATGTATGGATCACAGTAAGGTGCCTGAGGATTGACAGAATGCATGTATAGTGCCACCCTAAAAAGGCAAAAGGGACAAAGGTAAGGGTTCAAACTACATACATATGTTTGTTGGGTGTATCTGGTAAGTTGTGGAATGGTGATTGAGAGTGTGAAGGCATGTACAAAACATTAGATTGGGAAGAACAACATTTTCAGGAGTGGATGAGATGTTTGTATGAGTAGAAAGAGAGGAGTGTGTCATACCTTCCACTGTGGCAGCAGGTTGTGTTTACAGTGGCTCATTCCTTGTATGAGCAATGAGCCAATGCTTGGCTCGTAGGCATAATTGGATCATTAAAGTCTATATCAAGGGTTTTTTCTTAAACCATGGCTATGGGCCCTTATGGTAATTTCACTCGATCATCATCACCAATTGTCAAGTAATAACATTGATGAGTATCTAGTATATTTCTTTTTTCTTTTTTCTAACCCCTACATATATATGGGAGTTCACTAGTTACAGAGCCTATTGCCATGGCCACCCCCTTGAGCGAGTTCCAGAAAGGAACAAGCATTGAGAAGGAGTGCAAATGACTGGGAGATGTACATATGAAAGCAGCAGGCAGTCAAGAGGCTGATGCAAGGGTTGAAAAAGAGGGCAAATGAGAATTGGGATGAGAGAATTTCATTAAACTTTAGGGAGAATAAAAAGATGTTTTGGAGGAAGTAAATAATGTGTGAAAGATAGAACAAATGGGATCATCTGTGAAGGGGACAAGGGAGGAAGTGATAACAGGTAGTGATGGAGTGAGTATTTTGAATGATTGCTGAATATGTCTGATGATAATGGCAGATGTAGAAATGTTTTGGTTGTAGTGGTGTGTAAAGTGAGAGAGTCAGGGAGAGTGGTTGAGAGAAGAGAGAAGAGCTGGTGAAAGCCTTGCAGAAGATGAAATCTGGCAAGATGGCAGGATTGGATGGTACTGCAGCTGAATTTATCAAAAAAGGGGGTGACTGTTTTTTTTTGATTGGTTGGTAAGGCTATTCAATGTATGTATGGATCATGGTGGAGTCCCTGAGAATTGGCGGAATGCATGTATAATGCCATTGTATGAGACAATGAGTGAGTGTTCAAATTACAGAGGGTAAGTTTGTTGAGTAAACCTGAAAAATTGTATGAGAGGGTCCTGATTGAGAGGGTGAAGGCATGTGAAGAGTAACAGATCGGGGAAGATCAGTGTGGTTTTAGAGGTCGTACAGGATGTGTGGATCAAGTGTTTAATTTGAAGAATGTATGTGAGAAATACTTAGAAAAACACATGAATTTGTATGCGGCATTTATAGATATGGAGAAGGCATATGATAAGGTTGATAGAGATGCTCTGTGGAAAGTCTT
This sequence comes from Panulirus ornatus, assembly GCF_036320965.1. Lineage (NCBI taxonomy): Eukaryota > Metazoa > Arthropoda > Malacostraca > Decapoda > Palinuridae > Panulirus > Panulirus ornatus. The sequence continues at coordinate 10,536,475 of NC_092245.1, forward strand.
AAGAATATATGTTGCAGGAGTCAGCTGCTACAAGCAGATAAGTTTTTATCAAAGGTGTATATCATGTGTACGAATAGGAAGAGAGGAGAGAGACTAGTCCCCAGTGAAGGTTGGTCTGCGACAGGGATGTGTGATGTCCCCACAGTTGTTTAATTTGTTTATGGATGGGGTGGTTACGGAGATAAACGCACAAGTTTTGGAGACAGGCAAGTATGCAGTCTGTTGGGGAAGAGAGGGCCTGTGAAGTGAGTCAACTGTTGTTTGCTGATGATACAGCAACTGCAAAAGCTGTTGCCTGATTTCTGAAAAGTGTGTGAAAGGAGAAAGTTGATAGTGAATGTGAATAAGAGCAAGGTTATTAGGTTCAGCAGGGTTGAGGGACAACTAGTTTGGATGTACATTTGAATAGTGAGAATCTGGAGGAAAAGTGATGTTTTAGATATCTGGGAGTGGACTTAGCAGCGAATGGAACCCTGGAAGCTGAAGTGATTCATCAGGTGGAGGAGGGGGTGAGTTCTAGGAGCAATGAAGAATATGTGGAGAGAATATTATCTTGGAAAGCAAAAATGGGTGTTTGAATGAATAGTAGTTCCAACAATAATATATGGTTGCGAAGCATGGGCAACAGAAAGGGTTGTGCGGAGGGTGGATGTGTTGAAAACGAAACGTATGAGGACAATATGTAGTGTGAGGTGGTATTATCAATTAAGTAATGAAAGGGTAAGAGAGATGTGTGGTAATAAAAAGACTGTGGTTTAGAAAGCAGATGAGGTTGTAAAATGGTTTGGAAATGTAGAAAGAAAGAGTGAGAAATGGTTGGCAAAGCGGATATATGTGTCAGATGTGGAGGGAACAAGGTGAAGCAAGTGAAAGGAGTGCACAGAACAGAATGAATTGGAATGATGTGGTATCCTACGGTCAGTGTTCTATCACTAGACTGAACCAGGCCATGTGAAACCTCTGGAAAGGTCTGTGGGGCCTGAATGTGGATAAGGACCTATGGTTTCGGGGCATTACACATGACAGCCTGAGAATGAGTGTGAGAGGATATGACCTGTTTTCATCTGTTTCCTAGTGCTACCTTGCTAAAGCTGTTGGTGGCAATGCTGTTTCCTGTAGGAAGTGGTAGTACCAGGAATGGATGAAGGCAAGCATGAATGGGGGAGGAATGGGATGTATTTAGGGAAGCAGTGATAGCTTGCGCAAAAGATGCTTGTGGCATGAGAAGTGTGGGAGGTGGGCAGATTAGAAAGGGTAGTGAGTGGTGGGATGAAGAAGTAAGATTATTAGTGAAAGAGAAGAGAGAGGCATTTGGACAATTTTTGCAGGGAAATAATGCAAATGAGTGGTAGATGTATAAAAGAAAGAGGCAGGAGGTCAAGAGAAAGGTGCAAGAGGTGAAAAAGAGGGCAAATGAGAGTTGGGGTATCATTAAATTTTAGGGAGAATAAAAAGATGTTTTGGAAGGAGGTAAATAAAGAGCGTAAGACAAGGGAACAAATGAGAACTTCAGTGAAGGGGGCTAATGGGGAGGTGATAACAAGTAGTGGTGATATGAGAAGGAGATGGAGTGAGTATTTTGAAGGTTTGTTGAATGTGTTTGATGATAGAGTGGCAGATATAGGGTGTTTTGGTTGAAGTGGTGTGCAAAGTGAGAGGGTTAGGGAAAATGATTTGGTAAACAGAGAAAAGATAGTAAAAGCTTTGCAGAAGATGAAAGCCGGCAAGGCAGCAGGTTTGGATGGTAAGGTTATTTAATGTGTGTATGATTCATGGTGAGGTGCCTGAGGATTTGCGGAATGCTTGCATAGTGCCATTGTACAAAGGCAAAGGGGATAAGAGTGAATGCTCAAATTACAGAGGTATAAGTTTGTTGAGTATTCCTGGGAAATTATATGGGAGGGTGTTGATTGAGACGGTGAAGGCATGTACAGAGCATCAGACGGGAAGAGCAGTGTGGTTTCAGAAGTGGTAGAGGATGTGTGGATCAGGTGTTTGCTTTGAAGAATGTATGTGAGAAATACTTAGAAAAGCAAATGGATTTGTATGTAGCATTTATGGATCTGGAGAAGGTATATGATAAAGTTGATAGTGATGCTCTGTGGAAGGTATTAAGAATATATGGTGTGGGAGGCAAGTTGTTAGAAGCAGTGAAAAGTTTTTATTGAGGATGTAAGGCATGTGTACTTGCAGGAAGAGAGGAAAGTGACTGGTTCTCAGTGAATGTAAGTTTGCAGCAGGGGTGTGTGATGCCTCCATGGTTGTTTAATTTGTTTATGGATGGGGTTGCTAGGGAGGTGAATGCAAGAGTTTTGGAAAGAGGGGCAAGTATGCAGTCTGTTGTGGATGAGAGAGCTTGGGAAGTGAGTCAGTTGTTGTTCACTGATGATACAGCGCTGGTGGCTGATTCATGTGAGAAACTGCAGAAGCTGGTGACTGAGTTTGGTAAAGTGTGTGAAACAAGAAAGTTAAGAGTAAATGTGAATAAGAGCAAGGTTATAAGGTACAGTAGGGTTGAGGGTCAAGTCAATTGGGAGGTAAGTTTGAATGGAGAAAAACTGGAGGAAGTAAAGTGTTTTAGATATCTGGGAGTGGATCTGGCAGCGGATGGAACTATGGAAGTGGAAGTGAATCATAGGGTGGGGGAGGGGGCGAAAATCCTGGGAGCCTTGAAGAATGTGTGGAAGTCGAGAACATTATCTCGGAAAGCAAAAATGGGTATGTTTGAAGGAATGGTGGTTCCAACAATGTTGTATGGTTGTGAGGCGTGGGCTATGGATAGAGTTGTGCGCAGGAGGGTGGATGTGCTGGAAATGAGATGTTTGAGGACAATGTGTAGTATGAGGTGGTTTGATCGAGTAAGTAATGTAAGGGTAAGAGAGAGAGATGTGTGGAAATAAAAAAAGAGCGTGGTTGAGAGAGCAGAAGAGGGTGTTTTGAAATGGTTTGGGCACATGGAGAGAATGAATGAGGAAAGATTGACCAAGAGGATATATGTGTCAGAGGTGGAGGGAACGAGGAGAAGAGGGAGACCAAATTGGAGGTGGAAAGATGGAGTGAAAAAGATTTTGAGTGATTGGGGCCTGAACATGCAGGAGGGTGAAAGGCGAGCAAGGAATAGAGTGAATAGGATCGATGTGGTATACCCGGGTTGACGTGCTGTCAGTGGATTGAATCAGGGCATGTGAAGCGTCTGGGGTAAACCATGGAAAGTTGTGTGGGGCCTGGATGTGGAAAGGGAGCTGTGGTTTTGGGCATTAGTGCATGACAGCTAGAGACTGAGTGTGAACGAATGGGGCCTTTGTTGTCTTTTCCTAGCGCTACCTCGCACACATGAGGGGGGAGGGGGATGGTATTCCATGTGTGGCGAGGTGGCGATGGGAATGAATAAAGGCAGACAGTGTGAATTGTGTGCATGGGTATATATGTATGTGTCTGTGTGTGTATATATATGTGTACATTGAGATGTATAGGTATGTATATTTGCGTGTGTGGACGTGTGTGTATATACATGTGTATGGGGGTGGGTTGGGCCATTTCTTTCGTCTGTTTCCTTGCACTACCTCGCAAACGCGGGAGACAGCAACAAAGCAAAATAAAAAATAAATAAATATATATTTCCTTTTCTTTCATACTATTCGCCATTTCCCGCATTAGCAAGGTAGCGTTGAGAACAGAGGACTGTGTCCTTGAGGGAATATCCTCACTGGGCCCCTTCTCTGTTCCCTCTTTTGGAAAATTGAAAAATAAAAAGCGAGAGGGGAGGATTTCCAGCCCCCCGCTCCCTCCCCTTTTAGTCGCCTTGTACGACACGCAGGGAATACGTGGGAAGTATTCTTTCTCCCCTATCCCCAGGAATAATATATATATATATATATATATATATATATATATATATATATATATATATATATATATATATATATATATATATATATATTTATATTTTTTTTTTTTTTTTGCTTTGTCGCTGTCTCCCGCGTTTGCGAGGTAGCGCAAGGAAACAGACGAAAGAAATGGCCCAACCCACCCCCATACACATGTATATACATACGTCCACACACGCAAATATACATACCTACACAGCTTTCCATGGTTTACCCCAGACGCTTCACATGCCCTGATTCAATCCACTGACAGCACGTCAACCCCGGTATACCACATCGCTCCAATTCACTCTATTCCTTGCCCTCCTTTCACCCTCCTGCATGTTCAGGCCCCGATCACACAAAATCTTCTTCACTCCATCTTTCCACCTCCAATTTGGTCTCCCTCTTCTCCTCGTTCCCTCTACCTCCGACACATATATCCTCTTGGTCAATCTTTCCTCACTCATTCTCTCCATGTGCCCAAACCATTTCAAAACACCCTCTTCTGCTCTCTCAACCACGCTCTTTTTATTTCCACACATCTCTCTTACCCTTACGTTACTTACTCGATCAAACCACCTCACACCACACATTGTCCTCAAACATCTCATTTCCAGCACATCCATCCTCCTGCGCACCACTCTATCCATAGCCCACGCCTCGCAACCATACAACATTGTTGGAACCACTATTCCTTCAAACATACCCATTTTTGCTTTCCGAGATAATGTTCTCGACTTCCACACATTCTTCAAGGCTCCCAGAATTTTCGCCCCCTCCCCCACCCTATGATCCACTTCCGCTTCCATGGTTCCATCCGCTGCCAGATCCACTCCCAGATATCTAGAACACTTCACTTCCTCCAGTTTTTCTCCATTCAAACTCACCTCCCAATTGACTTGACCCTCAACCCTACTGTACCTAATAACCTTGCTCTTATTCACATTTACTCTTAACTTTCTTCTTTCACACACTTTACCAAACTCAGTCACCAGCTTCTGCAGTTTCTCACATGAATCAGCCACCAGCGCTGTATCATCAGCGAACAACAACTGACTCACTTCCCAAGCTCTCTCATCCCGAACAGACTTCATACTTGCCCCTCTTTCCAAAACTCTTGCATTCACCTCCCTAACAACCCCATCCATAAACAAATTAAACAACCATGGAGACATCACACACCCCTGCCGCAAACCTACATTCACTGAGAACCAATCACTTTCCTCTCTTCCTACACGTACACATGCCTTACATCCTCGATAAAAACTTTTCACTGCTTCTAACAACTTTCCTCCCACACCATATATTCTTAATACCTTCCACAGAGCATCTCTATCAACTCTATCATATGCCTTCTCCAGATCCATAAATGCTATATACAAATCCATTTGCTTTTCTAAGTATTTCTCACATACATTCTTCAAAGCAAACACCTGATCCACACATCCTCTACCACTTCTGAAACCACCCTGCTCTTCCCCAATCTGATGCTCTGTACATGCCTTCACCCTCTCAATCAATACCCTCCCATATAATTTACCATATATATATATATATATATATATATATATATATATATATATATATATATATATATATATATATATATATTTCTTTTCTTTTAAACTATTCGCCATTTCCCGCGTTAGCGAGGTAGCACTAAGAACAGAGGACTGGGCCTTTGAGGAAATACCCTCACCTGGCCCAATTCTCTGTTCCTTCTTTTGGAAAATTAAAAAAAAAAAAACGAGAGGGGAGGATTTCCAGCCCCCCGCTCCCTCCCCTTTTAGTCGCCTTCTACGACACGCAGGGAATACGTGGGAAGTATTCTTAATCCCCTATCCCCAGGGATAATATATATATATATATATATATATATATATATATATATATATATATATATATATATATATTTTGAAGGTTTGTTGAATGTGTTTGATGATAGAGTGGCAGATATAGGGTGTTTTGGTCGAGGTGGTGTGCAAAGTGAGAGGGTTAGGGAAAATGATTTGGTAAACAGAGAAGAGGTAGTGAAAGCTTTGTGGAAGATGAAAGCCGGCAAGGCAGCAGGTTTGGATGGTATTGCAGTGGAATTTATTAAAAAAGGGGGTGACTGTATTGTTGACTGGTTGGTAAGGTTATTTAATGTATGTATGACTCATGGTGAGGTGCCTGAGGATTGGCGGAATGCGTGCATAGTGCCATTGTACAAAGGCAAAGGGGATAAGAGTGAGTGCTCAAATTACAGAGGTATAAGTTTGTTGAGTATTCCTGGTAAATTATATGGGAGGGTATTGATTGAGAGGGTGAAGGCATGTACAGAGCATCAGATTGGGGAAGAGCAGTGTGGTTTCAGAAGTGGTAGAGGATGTGTGGATCAGGTATTTGCTTTGAAGAATGTATGTGAGAAATACTTAGAAAAGCAAATGGATTTGTATGTAGCATTTATGGATCTGGAGAAGGCATATGATAGAGTTGATAGAGATGCTCTGTGGAAGGTATTAAGAATATATGGTGTGGGAGGAAAGTTGTTAGAAGCAGTGAAAAGTTTTTATCGAGGATGTAAGGCATGTGTACGTGTAGGAAGAGAGGAAAGTGATTGGTTCTCAGTGAATGTAGGTTTGCGGCAGGGGTGTGTGATGTCTCCATGGTTGTTTAATTTGTTTATGGATGGGGTTGTTAGGGAGGTAAATGCAAGAGTTTTGGAAAGAGGGGCAAGTATGAAGTCTGTTGGTGATGAGAGAGCTTGGGAAGTGAGTCAGTTGTTGTTCGCTGATGATACAGCGCTGGTGGCTGATTCATGTGAGAAACTGCAGAAGCTGGTGACTGAGTTTGGTAAAGTGTGTGGAAGAAGAAAGTTAAGAGTAAATGTGAATAAGAGCAAGGTTATTAGGTACAGTAGGGTTGAGGGTCAAGTCAATTGGGAGGTGAGTTTGAATGGAGAAAAACTGGAGGAAGTGAAGTGTTTTAGATATCTGGGAGTGGATCTGGCAGCGGATGGAACCATGGAAGCGGAAGTGGATCATAGGGTGGGGGAGGGGGCGAAAATTCTGGGGGCCTTGAAGAATGTGTGGAAGTCGAGAACATTATCTCGGAAAGCAAAAATGGGTATGTTTGAAGGAATAGTGGTTCCAACAATGTTGTATGGTTGCGAGGCGTGGGCTATGGATAGAGTTGTGCGCAGGAGGATGGATGTGCTGGAGATGAGATGTTTGAGGACAATGTGTGGTGTGAGGTGGTTTGATCGAGTGAGTAACGTAAGGGTAAGAGAGATGTGTGGAAATAAAAAGAGCGTGGTTGAGAGAGCAGAAGAGGGTGTTTTGAAGTGGTTTGGGCACATGGAGAGGATGAGTGAGGAAAGATTGACCAAGAGGATATATGTGTCGGAGGTGGAGGGAACAAGGAGAAGAGGGAGACCAAATTGGAGGTGGAAAGATGGAGTGAAAAAGATTTTGTGTGATCGGGGCCTGAACATGCAGGAGGGTGAAAGGAGGGCAAGGAATAGAGTGAATTGGAGCGATGTGGTATACCGGGGTTGACGTGCTGTCAGTGGATTGAATCAAGGCATGTGAAGCGTCTGGGGTAAGCCATGGAAAGCTGTGTAGATATGTATATTTGCGTGTGTGGACGTATGTATATACATGTGTATGGGGGGGGTTGGGCCATTTCTTTCGTCTGTTTCCTTGCGCTACCTCGCAAACGCGGGAGACAGCGACAAAGTATAATAAAAAAAAAAAATATAATTTTTTCATAGTATTTGCTATTTCCCGCGTTAGCGAGGTAGCGTTAAGAACAGAGAACTGGGCCTTTGAGGGAATATCTTCACCTGACCCTCTTCTCTGTTCCTTCTTTTGGAAAATTAAAAAAAAACAAGAGAGGGGAGGATTTCCAGCCACCCACTCCCTCCCCTTTTAGTCGCCTTCTACGACACACAGGGAATACGTGGGAAGTATTCTTTCTCCCCTATCCCCAGGGATAGTGTGTGAAAGAAGAAAGTTAAGAGTAAATGTGAATAAGAGCAAGGTTATTAGGTACAGTAGGGTTGAGGGTCAAGTCAATTGGGAGGTGAGTTTGAATGGAGAAAAACTGGAGGAAGTAAAGTGTTTTAGATATCTGGGAGTGGATCTGGCAGCGGATGGAACCATGGAAGCGGAAGTGGATCATAGGGTTGGGGAGGGGACGAAAATTCTGGGAGCCTTGAAGAATGTGTGGAAGTCGAGAACATTATCTCGGAAAGCAAAAATGGGTATGTTTGAAGGAATAGTGGTTCCAACAATGTTGTATGGTTGCGAGGCGTGGGCTCTGGATAGAGTTGTGCGCAGGAGGATGGATGTGCTGGAAATGAGATGTTTGAGGACAATGTGTGGTGTGAGGTGGTTTGATCGAGTAAGTAACGTAAGGGTAAGAGAGATGTGTGGAAATAAAAAGAGCGTGGTTGAGAGAGCAGAAGAGGGTGTTTTGAAATGGTTTGGGCACATAAAGAGAATGAGTGAGGAAAGATTGACCAAGAGGATATATGTGTCGGAGGTGGAGGGAATGAGGAGAAGTGGGAGACCAAATTGGAGGTGGAAAGATGGAGTGAAAAAGATTTTGTGTGATCGGGGCCTGAACATGCAGGAGGGTGAAAAGAGGGCAAGGAATAGAGTGAATTTGATCGATGTGGTATACTGGGGTTGATGTGCTGTCAGTAGATTGAATCAGGGCATGTGAAGTGTCTGGGGTAAACCATGGAAAGCTGTGTAGGTATGTATATTTGTGTGTGTGGACGTATGTATATACATGTGTATGGGGGTGGGTTGGGCCATTTCTTTCGTCTGTTTCCTTGCGCTACCTCGCAAACGCGGGAGACAGCGACAAAAAAAAAAAAAAATTCAAGATTAAAGATATATATATATAATCTTGAAAATATAACTATATAAAATCCCTAAACTTATTGTCAACAATGAAAATCTTACCTCATCAACATAATCGTGAATATCATGGTAGTCAACCTGTCGTGCACTCGGATTATCCAACACCAAATCAAGCTTTGTTCCACAAAGATAAACTTTACAATTTTCTTCATGTTTCTGGACCTCTGACACCCAGAATTTGGCACGCTCAGCACTGTTAAAAGATTACATAATTATCAATAAATGTAAATACGAAAATGATTTTTAACACAGGACAGCATGAGAAAATTTGAAACTTTTCCATAAATTCATCGGGAAACATCTGTCAGTTAAAGAGCAGCTATTATGTATCAGACGGAAGAATTGTACAGGATGATATGTGCAGAAATAAATAACATGTTCAATAGTGAGATGGAATAGGAATGAGTTTTTAAGAAACATTAACAAGACTACTTAAAGGTCTTAACCCATACAAGGATCAAGGTCCTGATGAAATTCTAACCTTGTGTGCTGAAGCTGAAAGGTGTTGCTGGAGAGGGATAGAGTGCCAAGAAAATTCAAAAGGGCAAATGTCACACCTGTGTAAAAAAAAGAAAGGACATGAGGAACATGCACTGAACTACATACCAATTTCTCTGACAAGTGTAATGAAAAGGTAAAAGGGATGTGTGGTTATGAAAAGTGTGGTTGAGAGAGCAGAAGAGGGTGTATTGAAATGGTTTGGACACATGAAGAGAATAAGTGAGGAAAGATTGACAAAGAGGATATATGTGTCAGAGGTGGAGGGAAGGAGAAACAGGAGAACTAATTGGAGGTGGAAAGATGGAGTGAAAAAGATTTTGAGCAATCAGGGCCTGAACATACAGGAAGGTGAAAGGCATGCAAGGAATAGAGTGAATTGGAATGATGTGGTATACCGGGGTAGACTTGCTGTCAATGGATTGAATCAGGGCATGTGAAGCATCTGTGGTAAATCATGGAAAGGTCTGTAGGTCCTGGATGTGGAAAGGGAGCTGTGGTTTTGGTGCATTACGCATGACAGCTAGAGACTGAGTGTGAACGAATGTGGCCTTTTTGTCTTTCCCTGGCACCATCTCGCTGGGGATAGTGGGGGGTTTCCTATGTGGCGGGGTGGCGACAGGAATGGATGAAGGCTGCAAGTAAGAATATGTACATGTATGTTTTTTTTTTATTTTTTGCTTTGTCGCTGTCTCCCGCGTTTGCGAGGTAGCGCAAGGAAACAGACGAAAGAAATGGCCCAACCCACCCCCATACACATGTATATACATACGTCCACACACGCAAATATACATACCTACACAGCTTTCCATGGTTTACCCCAGACGCTTCACATGCCCTGATTCAATCCACTGACAGCACGTCAACCCCAGTATACCACATCGATCCAATTCACTCTATTCCTTGCCCTCCTTTCACCTTCCTGAATGTTCAGGCCCCGATCACACAAAATCTTTTTCACTCCATCTTTCCATCTCCAATTTGGTCTCCCACTTCTCCTCATTCCCTCCACCTCCGACACATATATCCTCTTGGTCAATCTTTCCTCACTCATTCTCTCCATGTGCCCAAACCATTTCAAAACACCCTCTTCTGCTCTCTCAACCACGCTCTTTTTATTTCCACACATCTCTCTTACCCTTACTTCCGCTTCCATGGTTCCATCCGCTGCCAGATCCACTCCCAGATATCTAAAACACTTTACTTCCTCCAGTTTTTCTCCATTCAAACTTACCTCCCAATTGACTTGACCCTCAACCCTACTGTACCTAATAACCTTGCTCTTATTCACATTTACTCTTAACTTTCTTCTTTCACACACTTTACCAAACTCAGTCACCAGCTTCTGCAGTTTCTCACATGAATCAGCCACCAGCGCTGTATCATCAGCGAACAACAACTGACTCACTTCCCAAGCTCTCTCATCCCCAACAGACTTCATACTTGCCCCTCTTTCCAAAACTCTTGCATTCACCTCCCTAACAACCCCATCCATAAACAAATTACACAACCATGGAGACATCACACACCCCTGCCGCAAACCTACATTCACTGAGAACCAATCACTTTCCTCTCTTCCTACACGTACACATGCCTTACATCCTCGATAAAAACTTTTCACTGCTTCTAACAACTTGCCTCCCACACCATATATTCTTAATACCTTCCACAGAGCATCTCTATCAACTCTATCATATGCCTTCTCCAGATCCATAAATATATATTTTATTTTTTTTTATTATACTTTGTCGCTGTCTCCCGCGTTTGCGAGGTAGCGCAAGGAAACAGACGAAAGAAATGGCCCAACCCCCCTCATACACATGTATATACATACGTCCACACACGCAAATATACATACCTACACAGCTTTCCATGGTTTACCCCAGATGCTTCACATGCCTTGATTCAATCCACTGACAGCACGTCAACCCCGGTATACCACATCGCTCCAATTCACTCTATTCCTTGCCCTCCTTTCACCCTCCTGCATGTTCAGGCCCCGATCACACAAAATCTTTTTCACTCCATCTTTCCACCTCCAATTTGGTCTCCCTCTTCTCCTCGTTCCCTCCACCTCCGACACATATATCCTCTTGGTCAATCTTTCCTCACTCATTCTCTCCATGTGCCCAAACCACTTCAAAACACCCTCTTCTGCTCTCTCAACCACGCTCTTTTTATTTCCACACATCTCTCTTACCCTTACGTTACTCACTCGATCAAACCACCTCACACCACACATTGTCCTCAAACATCTCATTTCCAGCACATCCATCCTCCTGCGCACAACTCTATCCACAGCCCACGACTCGCAACCATACAACATTGTTGGAACCACTATTCCTTCAAACATACCCATTTTTGCTTTCCGAGATAATGTTCTCGACTTCCACACATTCTTCAAGGCCCCCAGAATTTTCGCCCCCTCCCCCACCCTATGATCCACTTCCGCTTCCATGGTTCCATCCGCTGCCAGATCCACTCCCAGATATCTAAAACACTTCACTTCCTCCAGTTTTTCTCCATTCAAACTCACCTCCCAATTGACTTGACCCTCAACCCTACTGTACCTAATAACCTTGCTCTTATTCTACATACAAATCCATTTGCTTCTCTAAGTATTTCTCACATACATTCTTCAAAGCAAACACCTGATCCACACATCCTCTACCACTTCTGAAACCACACTGCTCTTCCCCAATCTGATGCTCTGTACATGCCTTCACCCTCTCAATCAATACCCTCCCATATAATTTACCAGGAATACTCAACAAACTTATACCTCTGTAATTTGAGCACTCACTCTTATCCCCTTTGCCTTTGTACAATGGCACTATGCACGCATTCCGCCAATCCTCAGGCACCTCACCATGAGTCATACATACATTAAATAACCTTACCAACCAGTCAATAATACAGTCACCCCTTTTTTAATAAATTCCACTGCAATACCATCCAAACCTGCTGCCTTGCCGGCTTTCATCTTCCGCAAAGCTTTTACTACCTCTTCTCTGTTTAACCAAATCATTTTCCCTAACCCTCTCACTTTGCACACCACCTCGACCAAAACACCCTATATCTGCCACACTATCATCAAACACATTCAACAAACCTTCAAAATACTCACTCATTTCTCCTTCTCACATCACCACTACTTGTTATCACCTCCCATTTGCGCCCTTCACTGAAGTTCCCATTTGCTCCCTTGTCTTACGCACTTTATTTACCTCCTTCCAGAACATCTTTTTATTCTCCCTAAAATTTAATGATACTCTCTCACCCCAACTCTCATTTGCCCTCTTTTTCACCTCTTGCACTTTTCTCTTGACCTCCTGTCTCTTTCTTTTATACATCTCCCACTCAATTGCATTTTTTCCCTGCAAAAATCGTCCAAATGCCTCTCTCTTCTCTTTCACTAATACTCTTACTTCTTCATCCCACCACTCACTACCCTTTCTAATCAACCCACCTCCCACTCTTCTCATGCCACAAGCATCTTTTGCGCAATCCATCACTTATTCCCTAAATACATCCCATTCCTCCCCCACTCCCCTTACTTCCATTGTTCTCACCTTTTTTCATTCTGTACTCAGTCTCTCCTGGTACTTCCTCACACAAGTCTCCTTCCCAAGCTCACTTACTCTCACCACCCTCTTCACCCCAACATTCACTCTTCTTTTCTGAAAACCCATACAAATCTTCACCTTAGCCTCCACAAGATAATGATCAGACATCCCTCCAGTTGCACCTCTCAGCACATTAATCTCCAAAAGTCTCTCTTTCGCACGCCTGTCAATTAACACGTAATCCAATAACGCTCTCTGGCCATTTCTCCTACTTACATACGTATACTTATGTATATCTTGCTTTTTAAACCAGGTATTCCCAATCACCATTCCTTTTTCAGCACATAAATCTACAAGCTCTTCACCATTTCCATTTACAACACTAAACACCCCATGTATACCAATTATTCCCTCAACTGCCACATTACTCACCTTTGCATTCAAATCACCCATCACTATAACCCGGTCTCGTGCATCAAAACCACTAACACACTCATTCAGCTGCTCCCAAAACACTTGCCTCTCATGATCTTTCTTCTCATGCCCAGGTGCATATGCACCAATAATCACCCATCTCTCTCCATCAACTTTCAGTTTTACCCATATTAATCGAGAATTTACTTTCTTACATTCTATCACATACTCCCACAACTCCTGTTTCAGGAGTACTGGTACTCCTTCCCTTGCTCTTGTCCTCATAGACATACATACATAGACATGTATGTATGTCTATGTATGTATATGTATGTATACATTGAAATGTATATCTATGTATATGTGCGTGTATGGGCATTTATGTATATTTAAGAGTATATGAGTGGTTGGGCCATTCTTCATCTGTTTCCTTGCACTACCTGGCTGATGCGGGAAACAGCGATTAAGTATAATAAATAAAATAAATAGAGACATCTGCAATACACAAAAATGAAGGTTGGGTGGATTGTTTGTATCTAGGCATAAAACATGAGTCTTGGCTGTAGACAGCAGGTACATTATACAAGAAAGCTAGAGACTTGGTATGAGCAAATATACCTGCTGTTCATTTGCTCAATTTGTTAACTTGCTACAGTGGGAATACTGGAAAAAAAAATTATATATATATATATATATTTTTTTTTTTTTTTTTTTAACTATTCGCCATTTCCCGCGTTAGCGAGGTAGCGTTAAGAACAGAGGACCGGGCCTTTTTTGGAATATCCTCACCTGGCCCCCTCTGTTCCTTCTTTTGGAAAATAATAAAAAAAAAAAAACGAGAGGGGAGGATTTCCAGCCCCCCGCTCCCTCCCCTTTTAGTCGCCTTCTACAACACGCAGGGAATACGTGGGAAGTATTCTTAATCCCCTATCCCCAGGGAATAGGGGATAGGGGATTATATATATATATATATATATATATATATATATATATATATATTATCCCTGGGGATGGGGGAGAAAGAATACTACCCACGTATTCCCTGCGTGTCGTAGAAGGCGACTAAAAGGGGAGGGAGCGGGGGGCTGGAAATCCTCCTCTCTCGTTTTTTTTTTTTTTTTTTTTTTTTTTTTTTTTTTTAATTTTCCAAAATAAGGAACAGAGAAGGGGGCCAGATGAGGATATTCCCTCAAAGGCCAAGTCCTCTGTTCTTAACGCTACCTCGCTAACTCGGGAAATGGCGAATAGTATGAAAGGAAAGATATATATATATATATATATATATATATATATATATGTAGATTTGTAGATTTGTATGTAGCATTTATGGATCTGGAGAAGGCATATGATAGAGTTGATAGAGATGCTCTGTGGAAGGTATTAAGAATATATGGTGTGGGAGGCAAGTTGTTAGAAGCAGTGAAAAGTTTTTATCGAGGATGTAAGGCATGTGTACGTGTAGGAAGAGAGGAAAGTGATTGGTTCTCAGTGAATGTAGGTTTGCGGCAGGGGTGTGTGATGTCTCCATGGTTGTTTAATTTGTTTATGGATGGGGTTGTTAGGGAGGTAAATGCAAGAGTCTTGGAAAGAGGGGCAAGTATGAAGTCTGTTGGGGATGAGAGAGCTTGGGAAGTGAGTCAGTTGTTGTTCGCTGATGATACAGCGCTGGTGGCGGATTCATGTGCGAAACTGCAGAAGCTGGTGATGGAGTTTGGTAAAGTGTGTGGAAGAAGAAAGTTAAGAGTAAATGTGAATAAGAGCAAGGTTATTAGGTAAAGTAGGGTTGAGGGTCAAGTCAATTGGGAGGTGAGTTTGAATGGAGAAAAACTGGAGGAAGTGAAGTGTTTTAGATATCTGGGAGTGGATCTGTCAGCGGATGGAACCATGGAAGCGGAAGTGGATCATAGGGTGGGGGAGGGGGTGAAAATTTTGGGAGCCTTGAAAAATGTGTGGAAGTCGAGAACATTATCTCGGAAAGCAAAAATGGGTATGTTTGAAGGAATAGTGGTTCCAACAATGTTGTATGGTTGCGAGGCGTGGGCTATGGATAGAGTTGTGCGCAGGAGGATGGATGTGCTGGAAATGAGATGTTTGAGGACAATGTGTGGTGTGAGGTGGTTTGATCGAGTAAGTAACGTAAGGGTAAGAGAGATGTGTGGAAATAAAAAGAGCGTGGTTGAGAGAGCAGAAGAGGGTGTTTTGAAAAGGTTTGGGCACATGGAGAGAATGAGTGAGGAAAGATTGACCAAGAGGATATATGTGTCGGAGGTGGAGGGAACGAGGAGAAGAGGGAGACCAAATTGGAGGTGGAAAGATGGAGTGAAAAGGATTTTGTGTGATAGGGGCCTGAACATGCAGGAGGGTGAAAGGAGGGCAAAGAATAGAGTGAATTGGAGCGATGTGGTATACCGGGGTTGACGTGCTGTCAGTGGATTGAATCAAGGCATGTGTATGGGGGTGGGTTGGGCCATTTCTTTCGTCTGTTTCCTTGCGCTACCTCGCAAACGCGGGAGACAGCGGCAAAAAAAAAAAAAAAAAAAAAAAAAAAATATATATATATATATATATATATATATATAAATATATTTCTTTCTTTCATACTATTCGCCATTTCCCGCATTAGCAAGGTAGCATTAAGAATAAAGGACTGGGCCTTTGAGGGAATATCCTCACCTGGCCCTCTTCTCTGTTCCTTCTTTTGGAAAATATATATATATATATATATATATATATATATATATATATATATATATATATATATATATATATATATATTTTTTTTATACTATTCGCCATTTCCCGCGTAAGTGAGGTAGCGTTAAGAACAGAGGACTGAGCCTCTGTGGAAATATCCTCACCCGGCCCCCCTCTCCGCTCCCTCCCTTGGAAAACCAAAAACGAGAGGGGAGGACTTCCAGCCCCCCCGCTCCCTTCCCCCCCAGTCGCCTTCTACGATATATATATACATATATATATATATATATATATATATATATATATATATATATATATATATATTTTTATTTTATATATTTATTATACTTTGTCGCTGTCTCCCGCGTTTGCGAGGTAGTGCAAGGAAACAGACGAAAGAAATGGCCCAACCCCCCCCGCCCATACACATGTATATACATACGTCCACACACGCAAATATACATACCTACACAGCTTTCCATGGTTTACCCCAGACGCTTCACCTGCCTTGATTCAATCCACTGACAGCACGTCAACCCCGGTATACCACATCGCTCCAATTCACTCTATTCCTTGCCCTCCTTTCACCCTCCTGCATGTTCAGGCCCCGATCACACAAAATCTTTTTCACTCCATCTTTCCACCTCCAATTTGGTCTCCCTCTTCTCCTCGTTCCCTCCACCTCCGACACATATATCCTCTTGGTCAATCTTTCCTCACTCATCCTCTCCATGTGCCCAAACCACTTCAAAACACCCTCTTCTGCTCTCTCAACCACGCTCTTTTTATTTCCACACATCTCTCTTACCCTTACGTTACTCACTCGATCAAACCACCTCACACCACACATTGTCCTCAAACATCTCATTTCCAGCACATCCATCCTCCTGCGCACAACTCTATCCATAGCCCACGCCTCGCAACCATACAACATTGTTGGAACCACTATTCCTTCAAACATACCCATTTTTGCTTTCCGAGATAATGTTCTCGACTTCCACACATTCTTCAAGGCCCCCAGAATTTTCACCCCCTCCCCCACCCTATGATCCACTTCCGCTTCCATGGTTCCATCCGCTGCCAGATCCACTCCCAGATATCTAAAACACTTCACTTCCTCCAGTTTTTCTCCATTCAAACTCACCTCCCAATTGACTTGACCCTCAACCCTACTGTACCTAATAACCTTGCTCTTATTCACATTTACTCTTAACTTTCTTCTTCCACACACTTTACCAAACTCAGTCACTAGCTTCTGCAGTTTCTCACATGAATCAGCCACCAGCGCTGTATCATCAGCGAACAACAACTGACTCACTTCCCAAGCTCTCTCATCCCCAACAGACTTCATACTTGCCCCTCTTTCCAAAACTCTTGCATTTACCTCCCTAACAACCCCATCCATAAACAAATTAAACAACCATGGAGACATCACACACCCCTGCCGCAAACCTACATTCACTGAGAACCAATCACTTTCCTCTCTTCCTACACGTACACATGCCTTACACACACACATATATATATATATATATTTTATCCCTGGGGATGGGGAGAAAGAATACTTCCCACGTATTCCCTGTGTGTCGTGAAGGCGACTAAAAGGGGAGGGAGCGGGTGGCTGGAAATCCTCCCCTCTCGTTTTTTTCAATTTTCCAAAAGAAGGAACAGAGAAGGGGGCCAGGTGAGGATATTCCCTCGAAGGCCCTGTCCTCTGTTCTTAACGCTATCTCGCTATCGCGGGAAATGGCGAATAGTACGAAAGAAAGAAAAGAAAATATATATATTTATTTATTTTGCTTTGTTGCTGTCTCCCGCATTTGCGAGGTAGCGCAAGGAAACAGACGAAAGAAATGGCCCAACCCACCCCCATACACATGTATATACATACACGTCCACACACGCAAATATACATACCCATACATCCCAATGTACACATATATATACACACACAGACACATACATATATACACACGCACACAATTCACACTGCCTTTATTCATTCCCATCGCCACCTCGCCACACACGGAATAACATCCCCCTCCCCCCTCATGTGTGCGAGGTAGTGCTAGGAAAAGACAACAAAGACCCCATTCGTTCACACTCAGTCTCTAGCTGTCATGTAACAATGCCCAAAACCACAGCTCCCTTTTCACATCCAGGCCCCACAGAACTATCCATGGTTTACCCCAGACGCTTCACATATATATATAAAATACTGATTGAGAGGGTGAAGGCATGTACAGAGCATCAGACTGGGGAAGACTAGTGTGGTTTCAGAAGTGGTTGAGGATGTGAGGATCAGGAGTTTGCTTTGAAGAATGCGTGTGAGAAATACTTAGAAAAACAGATGGAACTGTATGTAGCATTTATGGATCTGGAGAAGGCATATGATAGGGTTGATAAAGATGCTTTGTGGAAGGTCTTAAGAGTATATGGTGTGGGAGCTAAGCTGCTAGAAGCAGTGAAAAGTTTTTACCAAGGATGTAAAGCATGTGTATGAGAAGGAAGAGAGGAGAGCTATTGGTTCCCAGTGAAGGTTAGTCTGTGGCAGGGGTGTGTGATGTCCCCATGGGTGTTTGATTATGGATGGGGTGGTTAGGGGGGTAAATGCAAGAGTTTTAGAGAGACGGGTGAGTATGCAGTCTGTTGGGATAAGGCCTGGGAAGTGAGTCACTTGTTGTTCACCGATGATACAGCACTGGTGGCTGATTCGAGTGAGAAACTGCAGTAGTTGGTGACTGACTTTGGAAAAGTGTGTGACAGGAGAAAGTTGAGAATAAATGTGAATATGAGCAAGGTTATTAGGTTCAATAGGTTTGACAGACATGTCAATTGTGACGTAAGTTTGAATGGAGAAAAATTGGAGGAAGTGAAGTGTTGAAGATATCTGGGGGTGGACTTAGCAGCAAATGGAACCATGGAAGTGGAGGTGAGTCACAGGGTGGGGGAGGGGGCAAAGGCTTTGGGAGCGATGAAGAATGAATGGAAGGAGAGAACTTTATCTCAGAGAGCAAAAATGGGTATGTTTGAAGGAATAGTAGTTCCAACGATATTATATGGTTGTGAGGCGGAGAACAGTGGATGTGTTGGAAATAAAATGTTTGAGAACAATATGTGGTGTGAGGTGGTTTGGTCGAGTAAGTCATGAAAGGGTAAGAGAGATGTGTGGAAATAAAAAGAGTGTGGTTGAGATAGCAGAAGAGGGTGTGTTGAAATGGTTTGGACATACGGAGAGAATAAGTGAGGAAAGATTGACAAAGAGGATATATGTGTCAGAGGTGGAGGGAACAAGAAGAAGCAGGAGACCAAACTGGAGGTGGAAGGATGGAGTGAGAAAGATTTTGAGCAATTGGGGCCTGAACATACAAGAGGGTGGGAGCCATGTAAGGAATAGAGTGAGTTGGAAAGATGTGGTATACTGAGGTCGACATGCTGTCAATGGACTGATCCAGGGCATGTGAAAAGTCATGGGTAAACCATGGAAAGGTCTATGGGGCTTGTATGTGGATAGGGAGCTGTGGTTTTGGTGCATTACATGTGACAGATAGAGACTGAGTGCAAACAAATGTGGCCTTTTTTGTCTGTTTTCCTGGTGCTACCTCACTAAAGCAGGGGCTAACGATGCTGTTTCCTGTGGGACGGGGTAGTGCCAGGAAGTATGAATATACATATATATGTCTTTGTGTATGTCTGTATGGGTTTTCAGAAAAGAAGAGTGAATGTTGGGGTGAAGAGGGTGGTGAGAGTAAGTGAGCTTGAGAAGGAGACCTGTGTGAGGAAGTACCAGGAGAGACTGAGTACAGAATGGAAAAAGGTGAGAACAATGGAAGTAAGGGGAGTGGGGGAGGAATGGGATGTATTTAGGGAATCAGTGATGGATTGCGCAAAAGATGCTTGTGGCATGAGAAGAGTGGGAGGTGGGTTGATTAGAAAGGGTTGTGAGTGGTGGGATGAAGAAGTAAGAGTATTAGTGAAAGAGAAGAGAGAGGCATTTGGACGATTTTTGCAGGGAAAAAATGCAATTGAGTGGGAGATGTATAAAAGAAAGAGACAGGAGGTCAAGAGAAAGGTGCAAGAGGTGAAAAAAAGGGCAAATGAGAGTTGGGGTGAGAGAGTATCATTAAATTTTAGGGAGAATAAAAAGATGTTCTGGAAGGAGGTAAATAAAGTGCGTAAGACAAGGGAGCAAATGGGAACTTCGGTGAAGGGCGCAAGTGGGGAGGTGATAACAAGTAGTGGTGATGTGAGAAGGAGATGGAGTGAGTATTTTGAAGGTTTGTTGAATGTGTTTGATGATAGAGTGGCAGATATAGGGTGTTTTGGTCGAGGTGGTGTGCAAAGTGAGAGGGTTAGGGAAAATGATTTGGTAAACAGAGAAGAGGTAGTGAAAGCTTTGCGGAAGATGAAGGCCGGCAAGGCAGCAGGTTTGGATGGTATTGCAGTGGAATTTATTAAAAAAGGGGGTGACTGTATTGTTGACTGGTTGGTAAGGTTATTTAATGTATGTATGACTCATGGTGAGGTGCCTGAGGATTGGCGGAATGCGTGCATAGTGCCATTGTACAAAGGCAAAGGGGATAAGAGTGAGTGCTCAAATTACAGAGGTATAAGTTTGTTGAGTATTCCTGGTAAATTATATGGGAGGGTATTGATTGAGAGGGTGAAGGCATGTACAGAGCATCAGATTGGGGAAGAGCAGTGTGGTTTCAGAAGTGGTAGAGGATGTGTGGATCAGGTGTTTGCTTTGAAGAATGTATGTGAGAAATACTTAGAAAAGCAAATGGATTTGTATGTAGCATTTATGGATCTGGAGAAGGCATATGGTAGAGTTGATAGAGATGCTCTGTGGAAGGTATTAAGAATATATGGTGTGGGAGGCAAGTTGTTAGAAGCAGTGAAAAGTTTTTATCGAGGATGTAAGGCATGTGTACGTGTAGGAAGAGAGGAAAGTGATTGGTTCTCAGTGAATGTAGGTTTGCGGCAGGGGTGTGTGATGTCTCCATGGTTGTTTAATTTGTTTATGGATGGGGTTGTTAGGGAGGTAAATGCAAGAGTTTTGGAAAGAGGGGCAAGTATGAAGTCTGTTGGGGATGAGAGAGCTTGGGAAGTGAGTCAGTTGTTGTTCGCTGATGATACAGCGCTGGTGGCTGATTCATGTGAGAAACTGCAGAAGCTGGTGACTGAGTTTGGAAAAGTGTGTGGAAGAAGAAAGTTAAGAGTAAATGTGAATAAGAGCAAGGTTATTAGGTACAGTAGGGTTGAGGGTCAAGTCAATTGGGAGGTGAGTTTGAATGGAGAAAAACTGGAGGAAGTGAAGTGTTTTAGATATCTGGGAGTGGATCTGGCAGCGGATGGAACCATGGAAGCGGAAGTGGATCATAGGGTGGGGGAGGGGGCGAAAATCCTGGGGGCCTTGAAGAATGTGTGGAAGTCGAGAACATTATCTCGGAAAGCAAAAATGGGTATGTTTGAAGGAATAGTGGTTCCAACAATGTTGTATGGTTGCGAGGCGTGGGCTATGGATAGAGTTGTGCGCAGGAGGATGGATGTGCTGGAAATGAGATGTTTGAGGACAATGTGTGGTGTGAGGTGGTTTGATCGAGTGAGTAACGTAAGGGTAAGAGAGATGTGTGGAAATAAAAAGAGCGTGGTTGAGAGAGCAGAAGAGGGTGTTTTGAAGTGGTTTGGGCACATGGAGAGGATGAGTGAGGAAAGATTGACCAAGAGGATATATGTGTCGGAGGTGGAGGGAACAAGGAGAAGAGGGAGACCAAATTGGAAGTGGAAAGATGGAGTGAAAAAGATTTTGTGTGATCGGGGCCTGAACATGCAGGAGGGTGAAAGGAGGGCAAGGAATAGAGTGAATTGGAGCGATGTGGTATACCGGGGTTGACGTGCTGTCAGTGGATTGAAGCAGGGCATGTGAAGCGTCTGGGGTAAACCATGGAAAGCTGTGTAGGTATGTATATTTGCGTGTGTGGACGTATGTATATACATGTGTATGGGGGGGGTTGGGCCATTTCTTTCGTCTGTTTCCTTGCGCTACCTCGCAAACGCGGGAGACAGCGACAAAGTATAATAGTAATAGTAAAAGTGTGTATGGGCATTCATGTACATATATGTGTATATGAGTGGATGGGCCACTCTTCACCTGTTTCTTGTCACCATCTCGCTGACAGGGAAATGGTGATCAAGTATAATAGACAAAAATGAATGTTTAGACAGCATGAACATTGGGTATGCTTCTACAACACATGGTAAACAAATCAGTGGACTTTAGAAACACACGATCCAAGTTGGCAATAATCTTAACTGAGCTGTCCTAAGGATTCTGAGACATTTTGCCTTTTATATGTCCAGATTTCTGAAACCTGGCCACTATACAGAATATCTATATTGACTAAAACATTTTCTGATATCATTCATTATTAAACTTGATCACTGTTTCCTGCGACAGCAAGGTAGCACCAGGAAACAGCCAGTGAAAGACCTATCCACTCATATACACACACGCACATTCACATAAACATTCATACATATACATAACATGTACACAAACACTGACATATACATATAAACACATGCACAAATTCATACTTGCTTGCCTTCATCCATTTCTGGCACCATCCCACCCCACAGAAAATAACATTGCCACCACCTGCATCAGTAAGGTAGCACCAGGAAAAATAGACTGAAAAAGGCCACATTCTCTCACAAACTAATTAGTCTTTAGCTGTCATGTGTAATGCACCAAAACCACAGCTTCCTTCCATGTCCAGGCCCCACAGACCTTTCCATGGTTTACCCAAGATGTTTCACATGCCCTAGTTCAGTCCATTGACAGCATATTGACCCCATAAACTTATATCTACATGTAATAACATGTATCAAGAAAGTCTGTTTGCATACTGAATTGATATGTCCAATGAATTTGGGGAAAAAAACAGGAAAGATGGACACTGTAACAAATGAAGGATTTAGGTATATATTTAATCATCTACTGACACAATTAACTATATACTGGGAGAGCATATATAAAATGTCATCTTGCATAATTCTTATGTATTGGGAATTTTGAGAAATAAGATTCTACTGTATTATCTATAGAACCTAATTATAATATCTTTGCTCACATATAACTTCTTTTGAAATATATTTTTTTCATACATATTCTCCATTTCTCATGTTAGTGAGGTAGCGTTAAGAACAAATAACTGAGCCTCAAAGGGAAAAATCCTCACTTGGCCCATTTCTGTTCCCTCTTTTGGAAAAGTAAAACAGAAGGGGAGGATTTCCTGCCCACCAACCCCACTCCTTTTAGTCACCTTCTACAACATGCAGGGAGTACATGGGCTAATTATATATGCTGTTACTGTACCTTTCTGCACATGTTATATCATAACAAATGATTGCAGCCTTAGAGTCTCTATAATATATTCGACTCATTGCTTCATATCGTTCACTACCAGCTGTGTCCCACAGGCCAACACAGATTTTCTTTCCTTGGACATCCATCGAACGAGCTCCGAATGCTGCTCCTGTATCAGATGAAGTTAGAAAATAATTAATTAACATGTACATGAAACCCCAATGTACAAAAACAAATATAGTATAATGAAGCATGATGACTCTATATGCAAGTAAAGCATCATATCAAGAAAAAATACAGTATTTTCAAAACATGAGCAGCTGAAACAAACTATGTCAATTTTTAAAGTAATATGATATACCAAGATTTGTTATAAGAAAAGAGCATCGGGTTTATAATGAATATTCAGCTTCACTCTTTAGCCAAAACTAAGGAAGTTGATAAAAGTTCTGCTAATACAGAAGAAAATTAAAGACGGAGCAGAACTAATGACTGGAAACTAAATATATAAGCTTTTATGAATGTAAATTTTTCTTGATCTTCAAACCTAAGCTGAGCATATTCTTTATAAAGAGACATCTATGAATGTGCATTTTAACCTAATCTTTACAAATGAGCTAAAGATTTCTTATAGCAGGAAACTTGTAAAATTCAACCATGATTTGGTGAACTTAATGATTAGGAGCAAATGTTTGTTTTGCACATGGAGATACATATCCAAAACTTGGATTCATTTTTAACTATTAGTAAATCTTATCTGCCTTATTTTGCCCTAAATTTTAATGAAAACAATGATTAGTTAATTATCAATTTAAAATTAGACACACCCTAAAAATGAAAATATGTTCAAAGCAGAATTTCATGACAGACTTATACAGCAAAATGAATCTAACTCGGACAATGATATGCCCAATCTAATAACTAAAAGGCAAAGTACAGGATGCATCATATCCAAACTTCAACAGATGATTAGTATGCTGTTTTTATTTTTCATTTTATATCATCATACTTATTTCCTGTATCCCACATTTGCGAGGCAGTGCAAGGAAACAGACAAATGAATGGCCTAACCCACCCACATACACATGTATATACATAAATGCCCACACATGCACATATACATACCTATACATTTCAATGAATTCATACATATACATTTTTTTTTTTTTTTTATACTTTGTCGCTGTCTCCCGCGTTTGCGAGGTAGCGCAAGGAAACAGACGAAAGAAATGGCCCAACCCCCCCCCCCCATACACATGTATATACATACGTCCACACACGCAAATATACATACCTACACAGCTTTCCATGGTTTACCCCAGACGCTTCACATGCCTTGATTCAATCCACTGACAGCACGTCAACCCCAGGTATACCACATCGCTCCAATTCACTCTATTCCTTGCCCTCCTTTCACCCTCCTGCATGTTCAGGCCCCGATCACACAAAATCTTTTTCACTCCATCTTTCCACCTCCAATTTGGTCTCCCTCTTCTCCTCGTTCCCTCCACCTCCGACACATATATCCTCTTGGTCAATCTTTCCTCACTCATTCTCTCCATGTGCCCAAACCACTTCAAAACACCCTCTTCTGCTCTCTCAACCACGCTCTTTTTATTTCCACACATCTCTCTTACCCTTAGGTTACTCACTCGATCAAACCACCTCACACCACACATTGTCCTCAAACATCTCATTTCCAGCACATCCATCCTCCTGCGCACAACTCTATCCATAGCCCAAGCCTCGCAACCATACAACATTGTTGGAACCACTATTCCTTCAAACATACCCATTTTTGCTTTCCGAGATAATGTTCTCGACTTCCACACATTTTTCAAGGCCCCCAAAATTTTCGCCCCCTCCCCCACCCTATGATCCACTTCCGCTTCCATGGTTCCATCCGCTGCCAGATCCACTCCCAGATATCTAAAACACTTCACTTCCTCCATTTTTTCTCCATTCAAACTCACCTCCCGATTGACTTGACCCTCAACCCTACTGTACCTAATAACCTTGCTCTTATTCACATTTACTCTTAACTTTCTTCTTCCACACACTTTACCAAACTCAGTCACCAGCTTCTGCAGTTTCTCACATGAATCAGCCACCAGCGCTGTATCATCAGCGAACAACAACTGACTCACTTCCCAAGCTCTCTCATCCCCAACAGACTTCATACTTGCCCCTCTTTCCAAAACTCTTGCATTTACCTCCCTAACAACCCCATCCATAAACAAATTAAACAACCATGGAGACATCACACACCCCTGCCGCACACCTACATTCACTGAGAACCAATCACTTTCCTCTCTTCCTACACGTACACATGCCTTACATCCTCAATAAATCATTTTCCCTAACCAAATCATTTTCCCTAACCCTCTCACTTTGCACACCACCTCGACCAAAACACCCTATATCTGCCACTCTATCATCAAACACATTCAACAAACCTTCAAAATACTCACTCCATCTCCTTCTCACATCACCACTACTTGTTATCACCTCCCCATTTGCGCCCTTCACTGAAGTTCCCATTTGCTCCCTTGTCTTACGCACTTCATTCACCTCCTTCCAGAACATCTTTTTATTCTCCCTAAAATTTAATGATACTCTCTCACCCCAACTCTCATTTGCCCTTTTTTTCACCTCTTGCACCTTTCTCTTGACCTCCTGTCTCTTTCTTTTATACGTCTCCCACTCAATTTCATTTTTTCCCTGCAAAAATCGTCCAAATGCCTCTCTCTTCTCTTTCACTAATACTCTTACTTCTTCATCCCACCACTCACTACCCTTTCTAATCAACCCACCTCCCACTCTTCTCATGCCACAAGCATCTTTTGCGCAATCCATCACTGATTCCCTAAATACATCCCATTCCTCCCCCACTCCCCTTGCTTCCATTGTTCTCACCTTTTTCCATTCTGTACTCAGTCTCTCCTGGTACTTCCTCACACAGGTCTCTTTCTCAAGCTCGCTTACTCTCGCCACCCTCTTCACCCCAACATTCACTCTTCTTTTCTGAAAACCCATACAAATCTTCACCTTAGCCTCCACAAGATAATGATCAGACATCCCTCCAGTTGCACCTCTCAGCACATTAACATCCAAAAGTCTCTCTTTCGCACGCCTGTCAATTAACACGTAATCCAATAACGCTCTCTGGCCATCTAATAACGCTCTCTGGCCATACATATACATACAAAGACATATACATATAAACACATGAACACACTCGTACTTGCTGCCCCCAGCCATTCCCGTCACTACCCCGCCACACATGAAACAGCACCCCACCCCCGCGTGCGTACAAGAGGTAGCGCCAGGAAAAGACAACAAAGGCCACATTCATTCACACTCAGTCTCTAGCTGTCATGTGTAATGCACTGAAACCACAGCTCCCTTTCCACATCCAGGCCCCACAAAACTCCATGGTTTATCCCAGATGCTTCACACTCCCAGGTTCAATCCATTGACAGCACGTTGACCCTGGTATACCACATCGTTCCAATTCACTCTATTCCTTGCAAGCCTTTCACCCTCCTGTTTTTATTATGAATACTATTCTGTTCACATTTCTACATTTTTCATGTTTTATGAGAATGTATGTGTGTACCACCACATGCCTTACAACCTTGGTAAAAACTTCTCACTGCTTTTAGAAACTCTCCTCCCATACCATATATTCTTGTAACCCTGTCATATGCTGTCTCCTGATCCATAAATGCCACACACAAATACATCTGTTTCTCCAAGTATTTTCAAACACACTCTTTAAAGCAAACATCTGATCTACACATTCTCTACCACAACTGAAACTATACTGCTCCTCCCAAGTCTGATGCCCTACACATGCCTTCACCCTCTCAATCAATAACCTCCTGCCTTCAACCTCTTGATCAATACCCTCTCATATAACTTACCAGGTAAACTCAACAAACTTATATCTCTGCAGTTTGAATATTCACCTTTATCCCCCTTGCCATTTTACAATGGCACAATACATGCATTCGGCCAATCCTCAACCATCTCACCATGATCCATAGACACAATGAAAATCCTTTCCAAACAATAATGACAACAATCCCCTTTTCTTAATAAATGCAGCTACAATACCATCCATTCCAACCACCTTGCCACATTTCATCTTACTGAAAGCTTTCACCTACTTTTGTCTCTTCACCAAACCACTCTCCATGACTTTCTCACTTCACATACTACCTTGGCGCAAACTCTATACATCTGCCACCCTATTATCAAATATATTCAACATTCTATCAAAATTTTCACTTATCTCAATCTTACTTTATCACTACCTATTACCATTTCCCCTTTTGCCCCCTTAAATGATGTTTCTATTTGTTCTCTCTCTCTCTCTCTCTCTCTCTCTCTCTCTCTCTCTCTCTCTCTCTCTCTCTCTCTCTCTCTCTCTCTCATTATTAATGTACTCCAAAATATCTTCTAGTTCTCCCTAAAGTTTACTGATACTTGCTCACCTCAACTATCATTTGTTCTGCACCTTTCTCTTGACCTCCAGCCACTTTCTCTTACACATCCCAAATCATTTGCACTCCTTCCCTGTGAGTACTACCCAAATGCCTTCCTTTCCTCTTTCAAAGGCAACTTTACTTCTTCATCCCACCACTCACTGCCCTTTCTAATCTGCCCACATCCCACCTTTTACATGCCACATGCATCTCTTGCACATGCCAGCATTACTTCCTCAAATACCTTCCATTCCTTAACCACTCCCCTTGCTTCATATATTCTCCTTTTGCCATTCTACACTTAATATCACTTGATATTTCTTCACACAACTCTCTTTTCCTGGGTCACTTACTTTCACCATTTTCTTCTCAATGATGCTGTTTCCTCTTTTCCTAAAACCTCTAAAAATCTTCAACCTCACCTCGACAAGACAGTGATCTGACATACCACCAGATGACCCTCTCAGCACATTTACATCCAAAATGCTCTCTTTTACATACTTATCAATGAGTATGTAATCCAGTAATACCTGTTGACCATCTTTCCAACTCATATACACTTGGCATATCCCTCTTTTCAAGCCAGGTACTCCTAATCACCAGTCATTCTTCAGCAGAAAACTCCACAAGTTGTTCAACATTTCCATTCATAATAATGAATACCCCATGCCCCCTAATTACACCATCAACTACCACATTACTTACCTTCTTATTCAAATCACCTATAACTAACACCTGTTCTCTTGCATCAAAACTGCTGACACATTCACTCAGCTGCTTCTAAAGCACTTCCCTTAAACGATCTTTTTTCTCATAGCACAAATATTCACCCATTTCTTGACATCCACTTTCCTATATACTCACATCAGTCTACAATTCACTTCTTCACAGTCTTTCACATACTCCCACAAGACCTGCTTCAGTAGTGCTACTCCTTCCTTAACTCTTTGTTCTTTCACCAACTCATAACTTCCCAAGACATTTCCAAACCATTCTTCCCTTTTAACCTTCAGCTTTGTTTCACTTGGAGCCAGAACATCTAGGTTTCTTTCCCCTTCCTTGGTTATTTCCACACACATTTAGAAACCCCAGCCTGACCCTTCAAGGAGGATGAGCTCTCTGTGAAAGGCCCTTTCTTTTGTTCTATCTTTTGGAAATTCAAATACAGGAAGGGGAGGGTTTTCATTTCCCTGCTCGCACCCCTTTTAGTTGCCTTCTATGACATACAGGGAATATGGAGGTAAAATTCTTTCTTCCCTACTCCAAAGGATATGTATACCATATATATCCCTGTGGTAGGGAAGAATTTTACCTCTATATTCCCCATGTGTTGTAGAAGGTGACTAAAGGGGGTGGGAGTGGGGGTAGAAACCCATCCCTTCTTGTATTTCAATTTCTACAAGGGGAACATAAGAAGGAGTCAATAGGTAGTATGTTTGAAGAAAGAAACCTGAATGAAACGAAGCTCAAGGAGAAAGGGGAAGAATGGTTTAGAAACGTCTAGGGAATAAAGTCAGAGGTTGGTGAGGGGACAAAAGCTACTCCTGAAGCAGGAGCTGTGGCAGCTTAGGGTATAATTTGTAAGCATGGGGTATTCAGTGTTGTGAATGAAAATTGTGTAGAGCTTGTGGATTTGTGTTATGAAAAAAGACTGGTGATTTGGAATATCTAGTTTAAAAAGAAAGATATACACTAGTATACATTAATATATTACATATTAATTGATAGGTATGTAAAAGAAAGACTTTCTGATGTAAATGTGCAGAGAGGGGTAACTGGTGGGATGTGCTTGTGAAAGCAAAAGTGAAGATTTGTAGAGATTTTCAAAAAAGAGAAGACAATGTTGGAGAGAAAAGAGTGGCGATGAATAAGTAGGCTTGGAAATGAGGCTTGTGTGAAGAAATACCAGGGGACTGTAGAATGGCAAAAGGTGAAAGCATATGAAGTGAGGGGAGTAGGTGAGGAATGGGATGTATTTAGGGAAGCAATGATGGCATGTGTAAGAGATGCATGTGGCAGAGAAAGGTGGGATGTGGACAGATTAGAAAGGGTAGTGAGTGGTGGGATGAAGTGAAGTTGCCAGTGAAAGAAAAACGAGAGGCATTTGGACAGTACTGACAAGAAAATGTATAAGTGTGTAAGGCAAGTGTTTGAGTAGGAAGAGAGAAGAGTGGTTGGTTCCCAGTAAAGGTCAGTCTGCAGCAGGGGTGTTTGATGTCATCGTGGTTGTTTAATTTGTTTATGGATGGAGTGGTTAGGGAGGTAAATGCAAGTTTTGGAGAAAGGGGTGAGTATGCAGTCTGTTGGGGATGAGAGAGCCTGGGAAGTGAGCCAATTGTTGTTTGCCAATGATACAGCACTGGTGGCTGATTTAGTGAAAAACTGAATTTGGTGACTGAATTTGGAAGTGTGTATGAATGGAGAAAGTTGAGAGTAAATTCGAATAACAGCAAGGTTAATAGGTTCAGCAGGGTTGAGGGACAAGTTAGTTGGGATGTAAGTTTGAATGGTGAAAAATTGGAGGAATTGAAGTGTTTTGGATATCTGAGAGTGGACTTAGCAGCAAAAGGAACCATGGAAGAAGTGAGTCATCAGGTGGGGGAGGGGGTGAAGGCTCTGGGAGTGATGAGAAATGTGCGGAAAAAGAGAATGTTATTTCAGAGTGCAAATAGTAGTTCCAACAATTTCATATGGTTGCAAGGCATGGGCTACAGATATGGCTGTGCAGAGGGTGAATGTGTTGTAAATGATATGATTGAGGTCAACATGTGGTGTGAGGTAGTCTGATCAAGTATTGAAAGGGTAAGAGAGATGTGTAGTATTAAAAAGTGTGGTTGAGAGAGCAGAAAAGGGTGTGTTGAAATGGTTTGGACATATGGAGAGAATAAGTGAGGAAAGGTTGACAAAGAGTACATGTGTAGCTGAGTTGGAGGGAACATGAAGCAGGATACAAAATTCGATATGGAAGGATGGAGTGAAAAAGAATTTGAGTAATCAGGGCCTGAACATGCATAAGTGAAAGGTGTGCATGGATGAGTGTATTGGAACGATGTAGTATACTGGGATTCACATGCCGTTAACAGACTGAACTAGGGCATGCGAAATGTCCGGGGTAAACACTGGAAAGGTATGTGGGGCCTAGATGTGGAAAGGGAGCTGTGGTTTTGGTGCATTACACAGGACAGCTACAAAATGGATACGAGTGTATGTGGCCTTAATTCATATGTTTCCTGTCGCTACTTTTCTGATGCAGGGGGTGGCGATGCTGTTTCCTGTGGAATGGGGTGGTGTCGGAAATGGATAAAGGTGAGCAAGTATGAAAATGTATATATGCATATATATGTATATGAACATGTGCATATATGTGTACATATGTAAATTGGGTAAATTGGTCTTTGTCTGTTTCCTGGTACTACCTCGCTAAAGTGGGAAATGGCTTTTAATTATGATAGATAAATAAATGAATAAATAAATACTTGATTGCTGTTTCCTGCTTTAGCAAGGTAGCACCAGGAAACAGAAAAAGACGCATCCATTCATGTACACACAACAGACATGATGCCAGACCTGAACACCATCAACCTGAACAACAACACCCAGTAATGCTTGTTTACCAATGGCATCTTAGCTATGTCTCTTCCTTTTATATCTACAGCTGTTCTATTTCTTTTATCTCCCCTGACAATGTGATCATTACATGAAAGTGCATTTGGGAACTTATTTTGTTTCATTTTCCATGTGGTTATCAGCATATACTAGATCATGCACACCACTGTGACCTCTTGCAAAATACACACATATACACATGCATGCACATACATATACATAAAACATTTATTCATTATACTTTGTCGCTGTCTCCCGCGTTAGTGGGGTAACACAAGGAAACAGGCGAAAGAATGGCCCAACCCTCCCACATACACATTTATATACATACAGGTCCACACACGCACATATACATGCCTATACATTTCAACGTATACACATATATACATATACAGATATATACATATATACACATGTACATAATTCATACTTGCTTCCTTTATTCATTCCCATCGCCACCCTGCCACACATGAAATGACAACCCCCTTCCCCCATACGTGCACAAGGTAGCACTAGGAAAACACAACAAAGGCCACATTCATTCACATTTAGTCTCTAGCTGTCATGTATAACGCACTGAAACCACAGCTCCCTTTCCATATCCAGGCCCCACAGAACTTTCCATGGTTTACCCCAGACGCTTCACATGCCCTGGTTCAATCCATTGACAGCATGTCGACCCCGGTATACCACATTGTTCCAATTCACTCTATTCCTTGCATGCCTTTCACCCTCCTGCATGTTCAGGCCCCAATCGCTCAAAATCTTTTTCACTCCATCCTTCCACCTCCAACTTGGTCTCCCACTTTTCCTCGTCCCCTCCATCTCTGACACACATATACTCTTTGTCAATCTTTCCTCACTCATTCTCTCCAAGTAACCAAACCATTTAAAAACACCCTCTTCTGCTCTCTCAACTACACTCTTTTATTACCACACATCTCTCTTACCCTTTCATTACTAACTCAATCAAACCACCTTACACCACATGTTCTCCTCAAACATTTCATTTCCAACACATCCATCCTCCTTCATACAATCCTATCTATAGCCCACGCCTTGCAACCATATAACATTGCTAGAACCACTATTCCATATTTATATATATATTTTTTTATTATACTTTGTCGCTGTCCCCTGCGTTAGCGAGGTAGCGCAAGGAAACAGACGAAAGAATGGCCTAACCAACCGATACATATGTATATACATACACGTCCACACGCGCACATATACATACCTATACATCTCAACGTATATATATATATATACACACACACAGAGTACATAATTCATACTGTCTGCCCTTATTCATTCCCGTCACCACCCCGCCACACATGAAATGAAAATCCCCTCCCTCCCACATGTGCGCAAGGTAGTGCTAGGAAAACACAACAAAGTCCACATTCATTCACACTCAGTCTCTAGCTGCCATGTATAATGCACCGAAACCACAGCTCCCTTTCCACATCCAGGCCCCACAGAACTTTCCATGGTTTACCCCAGACGCTTCACATGCCCTGGTTCAATCCACTGACAGCACGTCGACCCTGGTATACCATATCGTTCTAATTCACTCTATTCCTTGCATGCCTTTCACCCTCCTGCATGTTCAGGCCCCGATCACTCAGAATCTTTTTCACTCCATCTTTCCCCCTCCAATTTAGTCTCCCACTTCTCCTCGTTCCCTCCAACTCTGACAGATATATCCTCTTGCTCAATCTTTCCTCACTCATTCTGTCCACACGACCAAACCATTTCAAAACACCCTCTTCTGCTCTCTCAACCACACTCTTTTCATTACCACACATCTCTCTTACCCTTTCATTACTTACTCGATCAAACCACCTCACACCACATATTGTTCTCAAACATCTCATTTCCAGCACATCCACCCTCCTCTGCACAACTCTATCTACAGCCCACACCTCGCAACCATATAACATTGTTGGAAACATTATTCCTTCAAACATACCCATTTTGCTTTCCAAGATAACGTTCTCGACTTCAACACATTTTTCAACGCTCCCAGAACTTTCGCCCCCTCCCCCACCCTATAATTCACTTCCGCTTCCATGGTTCAATCCGCTGCCAAATCCACTCCCAGATATCTAAAACACTTCACTTCCTCCAGCTTTTCTCCATTCAAACTTACCTCCCAATTGACTTGACCCTCAACCCTACTGTACCTAATAACCTTGCTCTTATTCACATTTACTCTTAACTTTCTTTCACACACTTTACCAAACTCAGTCACCAGCTTCTGCAGTTTCTTACATGAATCAGCCACCAGCGCTGTATCATCAGCGAACAACAACTGACTCACTTCCCAAGCTCTCTCATCCCCAACAGACTTCATACTTGCCCCTCTTTCCAAAACTCTTGCATTTACCTCCCTAACAACCCCATCCACAAACATATAAATATATATATATATATAAATATATATATATATATATATATATATATATATATATATATATATATATATATATATATATATATATTATCCCTGGGATAGGGGATTAAGAATACTTCCCACGTATTCCCTGCGTGTCGTAGAAGGCGACTAAAAGGGGAGGGAGCGGGGGGCTGGAAATCCTCCCCTCTCGTTTTTTTTTTTTTTTTTTCCCAAAAAAGAAGGAACAGAGGGGGCCAGGTGAGGATATTCCAAAAAAGGCCCAGTCCTCTGTTCTTAATGCTACCTCGCCAACGCGGGAAATGGCAAATAGTTTAAAAGAAAAGAAAGAAAAAATATATATATATATATATATATATATATATATATATATATATATATATATATATATATATATGTATAACTTCTCTAGGATTAAGAGTGCATGTACTGTACTTAACTGATCTGTTATAGCATTTACCTATAGTCGTCTGGTAACTACTGTTGAAGCGGTCATAGATAAAGCGTTCAACTAGGCTAGTTTTGCCACATGATGCCTGTCCTAGCATAACCACCTTCATGTCAACCTTTCCAGACATCATACCACACTGAAATAGGAAAAGAAAATATAAATACATACACAGAAAATGTTCAGGAGATTATGTCCCATGAGAGTAAAAGTACCTCCCTTTACAATAGAAATATGTAATTACACACACACACACACACATCTAAGATTTCACTGAGAGAATGAGCTCTGTCTTAGACATGAGGGAAAGTGGGTAAATTGTTTATATCTGGACTGCGAGAATGCCTTTGACAATGCTTCATGGGAGGCTGATTAAGAAGTCTAAATACTGGGCAGAAAAAAGGGAAAGACTCCTCCAGTAGATATAAAATTATCCAAGTGGCAGGGTAAAAAAAGACACATGTCAGAGGAGCCTTGTCTAAATAGGTGGTGGTCACCAGTGATACTATTACTTTTCTTGATCTATGTGAATGACTCGGCTGAAGGTATGGACTCCTACTTGAATATGTTTGCATACAATGCAAAAGTCACGAAGGAAGAGAAAAGTGAGGAGGATTGCACCAGCTAACAAGGAAACCTAAACATACTCCACAATTGGTCTGACACATGGTTGGTGAAATTCAACCCATGCAAATTTACAATTATAAAGATGGGGCAGAGCGAAAAATGGCCTCAATATGATTATCATCAGGATGAAAAATTTTTCAAGGATTCTGTGGGTGAGGACTTGAGAGTCAAAATCATCCCTAGCATGACACCAGAGTCTCACATCAGCACAGTTATGGAGACAAAATGTCTTCAAGCAAATTTCAGAAAAGATTTCAAGTGTATGGATGAGGAAATACTTAGCAAGCTGTTCATAGCCACCCACATATGGCCACACGTAGAATATCCTTCTCTATTCACACCTTATCAAACTCACACACCAAGATTTGCAGTTTCTCATTTGAACTGGTCACCAGTGCCACATCATCAGCAAACAATAACTGCCTCACTTCCCAGGCCACACCCCCTAGCAGACTGCATACTTGCTCTTTTCTCCAAGACCGTTGCATTCACCTCACTTACCACCCCATCCATAAACAGATCAAAGTCATGGTGACATTACACACCCTGCCACAGACCCATTCTCTCTTCCTACTCACACACATATGCCTTACCCTCTTGATAAAAACTCTTTGATTATTCTAACAGCTTTCTTCCCACACTATATATTTAAAGCACTTTCCACAGAGTGTCTTTATCATCTCTATCATATAGTTTCCCTAAATCCATAAATGCTACACGCAAATCTTTGTTTCTTTATGTACTTCTCACACATTCTTTAAAGCAAACACCTGATCCACACATACTCTAAAACTCCTGAAACTACACTGTTCTTCCTAAATCTGATGCCCTGTGCATGCCATTACCCTCTCTATCACTACTCTTTCATGTAGCTTGACAGGTGCACTCAACAAACCCATGTCTCTCTAATTCGAACATTTGCCTTTGTCCCTGCTGCCTTTATACACAGGCATTCCACAAATTGTCAGGCACCTCACCATGGTCTATACACACTGTGAAAATCCTAACAAACCAATCAACAACACAATCACCTCCTTAAGAAATACAAATGCAATACCATCAACTCCAGCCACCTTAACACACTTCATCTTACACAAGGCCTTTACCATCTCTTTTCATTACATCACTCATAAATCTCTCACTTCATATACGTTGCTAAACCAAACATCCTAAATCTGCCACCCCATCATCAAACTCAGTCAACAATCCATTAAAATATTCACTCCAACTCCTCTTCACCTCATCTGTGCCTGTTACAGCTTTCCTATTTGCCCCTTTTACTGATGTTCCATTTCTCCTGTTGTTATTCCCACACTATTAACCTCCTTCCTAAACATTTTCTTATTCTCCCTGAAATCTGTTTATATTCACTCAACTCTCATCTCCCCTCTTTTTCAGCTACTGCACTTTCCCCTTGACCTCCTACCACTTTCTCTTGTACATCTCCATATTACTTGCACTCCTTCTCTGTAATGCCTATACATCTAATGTCTCGTTTCATCAGCAACTTACCTGCATCATCCCTTTTTCATTCATCCACCTCCCACTTTCTACATACCACATACTTCTCTCACACAAAGCAGTACTTCGCTAAACACCTCTCATTCCTCATCCACTCCCCTAGCTTCATCGATTCTCACCTTCTGTCATTCTAAACTCAATCTCTCCTGGAACATCATACAAGCTTCTTTTCCAATCTCACTTACTTCCACCACCCTCTTTTCATCCATGAAATTTCCTCTTTTTCAAAAGCCCTTAAAAAGCTCGACAGCATGAACAAAAGCTCAATTTCTAGCAAATTTCTAGTAATATGAAATCACCATCCATATTTACAACACTTAAACTGAGCTGTATTCGTTGCAATGCATGGTACCATCCAAAGGGTTCTGTCTCCTAAATAATGAGTATTCAGCCAAAAGTATACCCTACAGATTCTTTTGCAGTACTCACCCAACAAAAGCTTTTTAATTCAATTATCACTGACACATATGAAAAAGTGTTCATGAAAAAAGCTTATCCACACCCTTAAATCCTCATTCTTATACAGAAAGATAATTGCATAAAAACAGAATGAAGATCCCAAAGCCAGAAAACTTTTATTTGCTAAACTAACAAGTCAAGTGAGACTTTACCATGGTCAAAAGATTTAGGCAAAGTTTTCACCAACACATCAATTAATCCCACATTATCTTTGATTTCCATAGCCTTCCACACTTTCAAGTTGCTGGATTATCTGAAAATTGTCTCTCCATCTTCCACATTTTCTTTTGTAAGCTATAACCTAGACAAATCTCAGCTAATATAACCTAACCAACCTAATCTTTTCAGATAATCAGATAACTGCTTAATATCAATGGATAAGAATTTTTTTCCCAATGTTGCTCATTCAATCTTTATCAATTATACATGAAATGCAACTATTCCATAAGAAATTCTGGTAATTATTTAGTTTAGCACCTTGCTCCTAGTAATTTTCAATGGTGATTGACTTTATTCTGCAATATACTACCACTGCCTAATATAATTTCACTTGATACATCAACCCTTCACAGGTATTTCACTAATCATAACCAACTATATGAAACAACTAAAGCAAAAGAATGCATTTTGCGAACGTAATAGCCATGCAGAGCTGATGTATCAAAAGAATTTACATATTCCCCCAGTTAATGAGGTGGCAAAAATGAATTGAAATATTATTTTACTAATCAACTTTCATTTTCCCTCGGCTTTATGGTTCATTCCAGTATCACCTTATTGACTGTGTAATAGAAGATAACGCTTCAAATCACGCTCTAACAGTCTGTTCTACACTATAACTGCAAAACAATATCGATGATACACAACGGAAGTGGTAGTCTTACCAAGATATTAACGTTAAAAAGTAAATTCCTCTCAAGTTAGCCTTGATCAGCTCAGCTTAACTTGGCCTGGTTTTTCTTGATCTATTCTAATGTTCATGTACATCTTACAGGAACTATCAATGGTGCAAAACCTGCAATACAATTCAGTTTCAATACTTTTATTCCTCGATAGAGGAACGGGGTCCTAGTACTGTACAAGGTAAAAATACTTGCAATGGCTATAATTCACCTCTGCAATATAAGAAACACGAATCTGATATCCTACCACATACTCCGCTTACTGTCACACAAACCTTTTCGTGAACTGACGTTAGTTACAAAAGTTTTAGTTATATGTGCTTCGTGTTTTCATTATATGCAGTTTAAGGCAGGAGGCTACTTTCATCACGTGTTATTTCACCTCGATCAGTTTCTGTCGTTACTACACCTTTCTTTTCTTTTTCTGCTGCCTTCACAGTTATTCTAATATTCTTATTTTGTAATTCGTTTGACGAGTGGCACTCCCGTCAATTACAAAGTCTTGTTTTATCAAATTTTGTGTTGATGTCTCACCCTCACCTACTGATGTTGTTGTTGTACGGATCTTGTTTTGATTCAGTCTTCGGGCTACAAACTTAAAAGTATTTCGTCAAAATATAAATTTACATCCTTTTATCTTCTAACTAGTTATCGTAATTTGTAATGTCATATTTGTACCTTACTGGAAGGAGTTCTACACTCATGAGGCCCATTCTCTACCATACAACTTAAATTTATGTATTGTATATATTAACCATGTCATTCATTCCATTACCTTCATCCGTCACCCTTACAATATAAAAATTTTTCTTAACATGCTAGGTAATGATATGTTTGTCTTCACTGGTGGAAAGCTAAGGCAATCAAGCCCTTCATTACTTCAATAACAAGTTATGGTTTATAACGCTACCTTACACAAACACACACCACGTAACGAAACGTATCAACTAGCAATTACTTCACGAGTTTGAAATCAGTCAATAACTCAAATGCACATTCTTGCGACAAACATTTATTACATACGAGGAACTGCACTTATGATATAATTCTGAAGTTGTAAGATTAAAAAAAGAAGGCTAACTCCGAAGATGTAAGAAATTCAGAAAGCTATCTAATGAGCCAAAGTCTTATATCGATATAGTTTTACAATTTAGCAAAGTAGCAAATATCTAAGAATTATGTAAAGACATAATCAATACAAAGGTTAATGATACGTCTAATTAACTGAAATACAAGACTGAGAGCTGATATCCTTAATCAGGAAAACAAGAGATAAATCCAGGGGTTTGATGCTTGTGGTCCTTAACAGAAACCATACAGGCTCTGATGGGAGTCTTGCTGTTAATGCATATAAAAGAATGCTTTGCAGTGGCAACCAAATACGAAGACGGGCCAGACAGAACCGACGGAGACATTAATATCTATGGAATGTTTGTGTAGGATGTTTGTTTGTAGGAATAACTCCTGCACAAAGTGATTAAAAGAACTGCTTAGGATTATTATAACGTTGAGTAGCTAGAAAGACTGGAATAATAATCACATTCCAGGCTTACCAGTTACATCTGTCTATCACCATGAAATTACCTGCTATACCTTTGGGCGCATCAAGAAAACCCAGTTTCTCACAATAAAACATGGTTACATAAGCTTTTTGACATAGAACTGACACAGGAAATAGGAAACAACGTATCTTTACAGAAAAACTAAGTTGTTAAGAAGTACTGCTAATACTGGCGCTATCAGCTCACCTGGTTTATGAAGTAAGACGACAGTAAGGCAGAATACAGGCAAACAATAATTTTGCAAATCGTATAGTGTGAGATAAGCAAAATGAACTTACATAGACATGCAGACCACACAATTCCAAGGTCCAAACGAGGCTGTGTGGACCCAACACCACTGAAAATTATAGTCCCTATAAAAGCAGAAGAGAAAAAGACATCAAAACAGAGGCTTTCTAACCACCCACCACTTCCGCCGGCAACATGAAAGGCGGGAAACATGTAGGAAAAATACTTTCCAGTACTAATAAACCAAGATTTTTTTTATGAAAAAGTGCAACATGAACGTATGTCATGTATTCCTTCACCTTTTGTTACAGAGACTTACCATGTCTATGCTACTGCTAATGAGGAAGGATTATACAACAATTCCTGCAGGGTACACGGGTTAACCAATGTTCATATGTTACAGCAGCATGGCTAAGGCGAGATCAGTGGTTGAGAAGGTGGCATAATATACCACTGCGTTATAATGAGAGAGAGAGAGAGAGAGAGAGAGAGAGAGAGAGAGAGAGAGAGAGAGAGAGAGAGAGAGAGAGAGAGAGAGAGAGAGAGAGCAGAGAACGTGGTACAACACTTGGCAGGAGGAACCAGCGAGTGTCAAATGAGATTAGGATGATTTAGTTAGGTTCCCTGTCTCTCAAGTATATACAGATGGAGTTGTATGGGAGGGTTGAACATACTACAGGGTGTCTTAAAATGTATTCACACTGAATTTTTAGTATTATATTGTCAATTAAACTACACCTAAGATTTATAATTCAAAGTAAGCATGAGAGATGTGTTATTATTTTGAGCTATTGCATGTATTGAAACTGACAGCCATTCTGGCCCAGACGCTGATGTCAATGTAGTTCCATGTAGCTGTAAACAGCATTAAGCAGTTCATTTAGGCTCTGGGCGCATTCTTTCTCAATGGTTGCTTTTATCTTATCGACTGTTGTTGGTTTTGTGGGATAAACATTATCTTTTATGTGTCCCTATCAGAAAAAAATCCATTGCTGTGAGGCCTAGAGAACAAGGGGATATTCAATACTACCTCTTCGCCCAAT
Source organism: Panulirus ornatus (assembly GCF_036320965.1). Lineage (NCBI taxonomy): Eukaryota > Metazoa > Arthropoda > Malacostraca > Decapoda > Palinuridae > Panulirus > Panulirus ornatus. Next base: position 10,577,103 of record NC_092245.1, read on the forward strand.
CCATCTGTTTGGCAGATTTTCACCAAGATAAGCCTTTACATCATAATTGTAGTGGGGGGGGGGGGGTGCTCCATCTTGCTGAAAGTTACACATACGTCCCCTTTAATTTGAATTATAAATCTTGGATGTAATTTAACTGACATTGTACTGATAAAAATTCAGTGTGTATACATTTTTTTTTTTTGAGACACCCTGTATATGCCGTTCAACAACTGATGCTGACAAACTGAAGATACTCGTGATAGGATGTGACGGTGCTGGCATCATGTAGGTAGGTTGGGTACATTAGAGGGACACAGTAACACTAATAGGATCTTTGATACATAGGTGCGTCGAGCTACTGATATGGAATACTAATGGAATACTAAAGTCGCACAGATCAGTTCTTTAGAACTGAGATGTGAAACTATATATGTGGAGAGGACTAGGATGTCATGGTGATGACATGGCTGGCCTGCCTTGTGCAGACATACCCATCGGAAGGATGACAAAAAATATATCAGAACGAAATAAAAGGAAGACAGGAAGGGGGAGATGAAAATTGAGATGGGAAAGTATCTATTGTGAAGGGTAGATCTCACGTGGAAGGAGCATCTAAAACAGTTCAGGTCCAGGAATAATTGTATGGTACTGGTAGTATCATACTGGCATAGGGTCAGAAGCTTTGGGCGAGGCACTCACTATATTTAACAGCTGAGTGGTTCACATGGTAAAGGTGCCATCATTTGCTCCCGATCAAACCACAGCTGTCATTAAATGTTTCATGTGAGAGGCAGACACAGTCTGAAGGGTAATTTACTGGGGTTGGAGGTGGGCCTCTTGGCTTAACAAGTCAGTCAGATTACCTTCGGATATTATCTGTAGATTAGTGTTCCAGAGATATGGCCACCTCATGCCATATAAGTTTCCATAAGTATATAGTTATAGGAGTTACTTCTTGCACCCGAGTTACACTTGTTGAGTGTTTCACACGTTAAAGTCCCTCCCTGATGTCCCTCCCTGATGCACCTGAGTTACATCTGATGAGTATTTCACAAGTGACAGTCACTTGCTGCAGCACCTGAGTTACACCAGCTGAGTGTTTCACAAGTTATAGTCACTCTTTCCTGCACCTGAACTGCACCTGCTGAACATTATGAAAGTGCTTCCTTCACGTGATGAGGCAGATCACCTGTGTACGGTGCAGGGGACGGCCACGATTGGCAAGCCTTGTGGCAACCCTATTCTTTTTTTCTACGTAAGCTAAGGCGACAATGGCAACTGAATGCCCTAATCACGGCCATCTCATTAACGCTATATTCTCGCACTAGTTAAGTAAACATTCTATTAACCATCCCCTAAAGGAGGATAAACAGCTGGATTGACTGTGGACCGACAGCAATAACCTGGATTCGAATTCGACCCCGGGCGGCCAGTGAAGGCGTCACGGTCAACAACGCCAGCCGTCACACCAAGAAAACTCTACTGTCATTTACATTACGATATCTCCACCGTCTTTTACGGCCATCATCGTCGCTCTCTCTTATGTAAATAAAAATATGAAAAGCAAGGAGAGGAAAGTTCAGGAGGTGCCACCTACCTCGGTCAGCCGCCCGCTAACTCTCATAGCTGGCCTATGTTTTAGTCCCTCCCTTCGTGCCTAACTAAAGACGATGTGTTAACCAACTCCAGACAAGTCTAACGAAAAAGCGATGTCTTCGGTATCAACAAATGTTAATTAACCTTTCTTCTGTAGTTAAGCTGCGACAGGTCAGGTGATCTGCAGTTATTTTGGGTTTGGACAGGTTGAGCAAGAATTTATGTCTCTCTGATAACTTGATATAAGAGGAAAGCTTGGGTCAACTGTTAATGATTTCCTTGCGAAGGATGAGTGTAAATAGAGTGTGCATAAGATACCGTGCAGGAGGCAGCGGGTCGAGGACGAGAGCCACACATCTCTGTGCCTGCACATGTGACGCGACACGCTCACCTCAACATGATGGATAGTCAACCTGGCCGGGAAGGCACATAACGTAATAGTCGTTCCTTCCTTCTCTTGCGTACCTAAACTTCCCTGACTCAGTTGTTGCTAGCTAAATATCGTGACTGACTTGCATTACTTGAGGCTATACCTCACTGCCCTGAATATATGGCTTCATTATGCTACTTACCATATTTTTCAGTTTATCCGCATCCAACAGGTAAGGCTTCTTATCCAATAACTCCGACCTTAAAGCAGTCATTCCTGACGTCCCGCATCTCTTACATCTTGGACTGTCACAAGTCCTCGTGCCATATTCCTTCTAGTCCTTCACAGTTATGTCAATTCCCAAATTCTTCGGCACTTTTATACACTCAGTTGGCTTTTTTTTTTTTTTTTCAGTTTCCATCACTTCCCCCATCCTGAGCATTCAAATACCACACTCAGTAGCATCTGAGCATATGGTTTTTTTCTTTGTATCTGTTTAGTTTCAGATAATTGCAGTGTTGCTGAAGGCAACCCAATGTGGTGTTTTAGCAAGAATCAAGCCTATTACTTCCCTTCCTTCCCCGTGTATTCTCCATTAGCTATAACCCGGCTCTCTCATCGTCTCACCACTTCTCCCTCAGTATCTCCAGTACTTTCACTATCTCTTCTGGCTTTTCTTTCTTTCTTCATCTTCACTGCCGTTCTCGGATCGTATCATATCTTGTTGACATCTTCCTAACTGAAAGCCACTGGCACTTTCTCTGACGTGTGTTCCAAGGTGCTTTGTAAGGGTTGGTTCTACCACTAGTCACCACCATTATGCCTAATAATTGCCACACAACTATAGGAATCATAACCACTACCTCATCAACATACATGTGGCCACTATTCAATCAACAAGCGATTTTTTTAAGTTAAATATCAAACTCCAGAACAACGTTTTGAAATAAAGTGGAAAAACATGTCAACAGAAAACGTCGACATTACTATTGCCTTACAGTGTAAGAAACAACAACCATATTTCTGAAAGTCAAACTGACCTTTATGGTACAAAGATGTGCAAGACATGAGGGCAGTGCTTCACTGTCTCAGTGACAATTCTCAATTCTTAGCATACATACAGTGACATACGGGACGGTGGTGACCAAACTCTCCAGGATGGAAGTTTCCTGAAGGTGTAGCGCGAGCCAAGCACAGCTAACAATGCTTTGCGTCGTTTTGAGAAACAAACAATGACTTTTCATGCAGATGCAACTACCTGTAAATTTAAAGGTCAGTTCACTATGGCCATGTGTAAGCCACAAACCCCGGCACAATGGCCTTATATATATATATATATATATATATATATATATATATATATATATATATATATATATATATATATATATATATATATATATATATATATATCCAGGACTCGTGCTTCAAATGTTTAAAGCGTTCAAAACTTTTTAAGACAGTGCGAGTTCATCTCTCCTCACACCAGAGGTGTGAACATTCATGACACAAGAGGCCATGAACCTGGCACTCAGCCACGGTCAAATTGATGGCGCTCGAATGGTGAGCCTTCTCTGGTCCGACACATCTGGCTACACCGGCCAGGGGGAATGGAGTATTAAGTACATACAAAATGACAAGTAACGGGAGACCTGATGCTCTCCCGTTTCCGTTCAGTGAAGAGGTGTTCACTAGCTAGAGGTTAACAGATTGACAAAAACAAGAAAACAAACAACGACGGTATCTGCTATCATACTACTAACTGTGGAAGAAACAACCGGAAAAAAACAAGCTGAGATGTATGAAGGAAAAAGTATGATGCAAGGAAAAGTTGCCCCAGTGTATACAAAACTCTTTTACTGGGGCTGGACTCTGTCCCCCAGTGAATATCAACAAAAAGCGTTTTACTAAGGTTAGACTCAAAAACAGAAACAGTAGAAACAGCATCAACTCTTCTCGAAGCAAGACTACCTACTAAGGTATCTGTCTAGCCACCTTGATAAGTAGGTATTGAGATTTTAAATTTACTACATCTACAGCTCCACTACAGCTGAAAACTTCAGGCCACATTGTTACATCTACACTTTATACCAACGTTATTACTGGGTCATGAACCTCATGGACATGTTCCCACTTTATGGCTTAGCTGATCTACTGCTCTGAAAACTTTTACATTTCTTCAGGCTTTTTTTTTTCTTTGTGAAAGAATAATTCAAGACTCTGTGTCTTTCTTCATAAGGTTAATTTCTAGATGACTGGATTAGTTTTGTTGCTCCTCTATGACTTGGTTTACCATCAAACATAAAAATGAGGAGAGAAGGTAAGAGGCAGCAGGTACCTGGCACCACCTGCAGCAGTACTGTCTCAGCAGCTGTAATGTTCACCTGAAGATTGTCAACCCTACCTCACTATGTGTTACATCCCACACTCGACCTGTTACATGTCTACCTTAGGATCTGTCATAGCCCTGCCCCAAGACCTGTTACAGCCAACTCAGGAACCGGTAAAGGTTAGCCTCAGGATGTAATAGTCAACTATACAGAAATTACCTTGAGACAAGTTAGGATGTAATCATGTGAAAACTCTACAAGAATTACCTTAAGACATGTTGGGATGTAATCATGTGATCTCTACAGGAATCCCCTTAAGGCAAGTTCAGTGGTGTATGGATATGCCTTTACGTGACACAGTAGGAATGTTAGGCTAGGTTTATTTCACAATAAGTGCGAAACTTGATCACGAAAGCTTGCCATACTCTGGGAGGCTATGGCGGGAGAGGCAGCAGGCGGGGGCAGTGATAAGATATCGTAATGGAAGGTTTTCCGTTACATCAGCAGACGCAGAGGTAAATGTAAGTGTACTAGCTGCACCTGTCTGGTAGATGTACTAGCTGCACTTGTCTGGTAGGTGTACTAGCTGCACCTGTCTGGTAGGTGTACTAGCTGCACCTGTCTGGTACGTGTACTGGCTGCACCTGTCCGGTAATGATATCATGAATAAAAGAAACTTTGATCGTTAGGGGTGACAATACCACCGACAGACCAGCTAGCCTGGGCTAGGTAGTTCGCCTCCTAGGTAAACAAGGTTGCCAGACAAGCAGGACAAAGTAGGTCAGGGACAAGACAGGCATGAAGGTATGAAGAGAAACACGCTAATTAACCTGCCGAAATTGCCTCCCCAATCCACTATCAGACAAGAGTCCTGCCCCATAAAGAACAGAATAAATGTAGGAAAACTTTTGTAGCCAAATCATATAACTTTCAAGAAATCACATTCAACCTTGTTTGGTTGTAAAGTTTGGGCGATGCGTGTTCTCTAATACTGGGCCGCGTGAAATTTCAATACTGAACGATGGTGGAAGTGAGTGAACATTTACTAGTCCACGTTCAACCTCAATAAAGACCATGTACGATGGGGATTATGTGGACGTACCATAATTGGTCTCAACACTAACTCCGGTCAACAGTGGAAGAAGAAAAATGATCTGGATCACCTCCTCCGTGTCCAGACTGACGTGGTCAGTACTTATGTCATAATAACAAATGATTGGATCATTACGATCTTGCTGCTTGACACCAAACATTATGATAGTTTGTCTATTGTGGCAACTTTACTACTCCTCTAATGCCGAGGCCAACAATATAATAATAATAATAATAATAATAATAATAATAATAATAATAATAATAACAATAATAATAATACAGTAAGCTGGTGTTTTCTTGCCGTTATTACTACAGTGGACAGATGAATATATATTAGTTTAATAATAGCGTCCAGAACAAAGGATTGCCAAAAATTTAGTCAGATATTTCACCATTATATGCAAATCAGCCTCCAACACTTGACAATTAAGGGCCAGTGAGCCACAAGACCATATAAAGGTTCCCAGGTCAGGAGGAAAGACATGGAAAGCTATCAAAGGCTCAGGAAAACTGAGTGAGAAACATAGCGGCAGAACATCCAGACGTTAACATCTACTCTGTATCTAAGTGTGACCATCTCTCCTGCCTCACGTTCACAACCATCCACAATGAGTGACGTAAGGAAGTGTTCACCTTGGGGGATGACGATACCCGGGGACACAACCAGTCCTACTGTGCCACAGGAGAGGCATCCTTGACCTACCAGGCTGTCCATTTCTCTAACCAGTGCCACATCATCCGCCACTCATGGGGCTCCGCCCATCATCTCGCCTGGACCGCAAGTTAGCTAGAAATATTGCAGACGTCCACCGTGTAATTAGCAGGCCTAAGGCGCCTCGTACCGTGCCCATCTAGGCCAAGGGGAGTCCGAACTACAAGAGTCAACACCACGCTGGCTTAAGGAGAAACACACCCACTGAACTGGTACATGGGTCATGAGGTAGGTAACTGGCTACATCATCACAGGAACCATGTACTTACATGGACAGGGAAAGAAACGACTAAAACTTTGTGTCAGATATGAGTTCAAGCATTACTCCTGTTCTGAGGTTACTGTGAAAGGCATCTTGTTCTGAACGCTGTACAGTGACGCAACAAAGGGGTTCCAGTGTTTACTTACAGTGCAACTATCATCTGTATCTCTGGCACTCAGAGGTTTAAAGATAAAATGGAATCGCTCAAGTTTCCAGCTGCAACACATCGCAGTACCTAGTCACTAATATTTTAGTTCTCTACAAGTCACCTTGGATCATATGACAGGTACATCCTGGTCCGGGCCAGGTCACCCTGGGTCACGTAACACAGGCGCATCATTGTTCTGCCCAGGTCACTGTGGTCGAGTGTTCCCCAACAAGTTCTTACTTGTGTCTTCACGAACGTATTATGTCTCTTATTATTTCCTCTCCTCATTAAGTGGGTTACTTTTCCTCCAGCTCACATGTACACCTCTCCCTCCCTCCTTGATCACACTATTGCTATACATACAACTCTGTGGAATATATTACGAGCAGTGAGAGAAGGTGGGAGGAGCAGCGTCTGCAAGGGAGACAGGTAACCACAGGCGGGTCACACCTGCCATCTCCTACCTACTCTTGATGGCGGCAAACAGTTCCAGTGGTAACAGAAGTAAGGAATTTGCATATAGTAATTTGAATGCTAATTGCTCAACATTTACAAGACTGGAAATGAATGTTCATCAACAAATTTAAGGTGTTATTACAGAGTCGGCTTTTGTACAACGACAGACTGCAGTATAAGTACTCGGTATGTGTGTACACTTGTAAACTGTTTGGGTTTAAGGGGAGACTAATTGTGGTGAGAGGCTAGAGACACGACAACTGTCAAAACTTAACCAAAAAATTATTTGTTCAACATTTTTTGTTTATCGCTGAGACAACACAAGCAACTTGACACATCCATCACGATCACGCAAGCCACGTACCCAATTCATTGACTAGGAGGATGAACAGCTGGGTTGACTGCTGACCGACTGTCGAGATAAGGTGAGCAAGGTTATCCGTTACAGCACGGGGATCCATACAAAACATCATTTCCGTAACTTGTAGTTACACTTGAAAAACCTGGCTGAAAAAAAACATAACTAAGCAGCAATGCGACGTTTGTTTTCCTTCAAACATACATAGAAAAAATACTTTTGGGATGACAGCTGCCGTAGCCGTAGCTAACAAGACCCATATACATCTAATGCACTTCTTTCCGCATGGGACTATGATGGCTTTGCGAGGTACTGAAGTTAAAGCTACACAGAAGTGATACTACTGTTGACTTTTCTCGCTGGGCAAACTGCTGTGTTCACTTGCTGGCTGAGACACTGGGTAACTCAGGCACCAGTAATCATGCCAATACTACGTACGTTTGTGTAATATGGATGTTGCAAACATATCTAAAGAGGATAAGATGTAGAGCTCGTTTAGTGTCTTGTTGCTTTCAAATGTTTAATTCTTGACCCAACTAAAACAAAATTTTACCAATAAGAGAGTTAAAAATATTAATGTTGAAGGTGGAGAAATCTTTGGCTGTTTGAGAGAACAGAGGTCAGATGAATTTTTGTTTCTTAAAATTACCAGGCGTGGAGGTCATGACATTTGCATGTTTACTCTAGGTAATCATTCTTGGTTTGTTACCAGTGGTGTTCCTGGAGACACTACAGCCCTGTCGCTCGTCCCTTCCTGACTCCCTGCGTCGTACGGTCTTGCTTAAGTTCGACATTAGGGCGGACGGCCTGGTCCACTCTCACCACCTTATAACTTGTTATGGTAATTACGTTTGTGTTTACCGTCACAGTGCACAGGAGTGGGGGGTTCAGGCAGAACTGCCAATGGGAAATGTGTTCATCACTAGTGAGTGATGGTAATGACTCATCCTCCATGTTTACCCATGCTGGCCCCTTGCTGGAAACAAGGCGCGGTCGCTGACCCTGCTGACATGACTGGCCTAGCGCCAAGGGGCTCTCCCACTGTCCAACCAGAGGTCAGGAATGGGGCTGCTGACTGACTGACCAGTCAAACTCTGCTGCATGTACTCAAGTTCCGGTTACCTGGGTAGTGAGCGCACCTCAGCAGACTCCAGTACCGTTGGTGTTGGTGTAACTGAGTTAACACGGACTCCACTCACCCAGGTGTCGGCTGTACCTAAGCCGCCACAGAGTCTCGTAACACGGGTGTTGGGTGTACCTAAAATAATCATAAACTCATTTACGTGGTCCTGGTGAGTGGGACAATGCTCAATAAACCTCCTTCAAGTCGCAGTGGGCTGAACCAAGCTAAATCATCGAAGTTAATTTGAGGTTCAGATATGAATCAAGATTTATAATGATGATGATGGGGTAAAAATTCTCCACTTAACCTTACCTAACAGGACAGATTACTGACTCATCTAACAAATGTCCAAGACGAATATACGAGCCGAGCCTGTGGGAGTCAAACGAAAATAAAAGCCATTCATCATATGTACAGAAATTAGGTATAATAGCCAGTGTGTGTGTGTGTGTGTGTGTGTGTGTGTGTGTGTGTGTGTGTGTGTGTGTGTGTGTGTGTGTGTGTGTGCGTAGTCAGATATTCCGTTGTGAATGAGGCACAGCCAACACTATGACCTGGTCAGTAAGGCCAGCGACACCAACCTGGCCAAGAGGGTTATATTACAGAATGACTCCAACATGATTACAGTACCCTGTTGTATTACCTGTAGCCCCAACACAGCATCTGCCTTAGCCATCCATTCAACCCTTCTCCAGCGGCCTCCCCAACAACCCAGCAGACCTCCGCTCCCCCAGCAGTTCCCTTACCCGCCCACTGGCCCCTCCTCCATTACCATCCCCAGCCGTCCACTGACCCCCCCCCCCCAGTAGTCCACTAGAACCCGCTGCCTCAGCCTCCCACTGGACCCCTTCCCCAGCGGCTGTAGATCTGGGGTGGTATAAGCCATTGGCTCCTCCCTTATGGTGCTGGTTCAGAAAGAATACAGTTTAGGTTGATGCTACTGATGGTAATAACACAATGAGACAGAGAGGAAAGAAATCTATTGCTGGTATCCCGACGGTTAAGTATTAAGTCTCCATACTCATACGAGAATATAGAGAAACACAAAAATACTGTATTCGATTTGAAAGCCATCGTAACAAATAACAGCTGTGACGCCAGTGTGACGTTGTGCCTAACTATTACTGTGGTATGCGTCACACAATGAGAACAAGATGTGAGTGACGGACTCCACTTAATATCACGTCCATATGTCTGTGTGTTCGTTACGTTCTATACATACTGTTATAACCACGACAACATATGATTTACATACAAATATATTATTCACAAATATGTTGGAATAACCATAAACCTAATTACAGAAAGTCTACATAAGTAAACATTAAACCATTTGAGCACATTAACCATCAGATCAACTTTAACGATAATGATTGCCAAACTCGAGGTTTCCTAACACGTGTGTAGTAATCCAGCAGCAGCAACAGTAGTGTGAGGGCAGTAGTGTGTCTCAGAGCGACATACTACTCCCGTACTTATGATGACCCTGACGACTGTGACGGTGGCCAAGGAGGGACATGGTCTCCCTCAGGTAAGAGGGTAGGTGGTGCCAGAGCAGCAGTTAGGGCAAGGTCAGCCCCGGTCTCCTGCCTTCCCTTATTCTCAGGTCACCAAACACGTGCGAGCAGCAATACCCATTCATCAGCTCATCACTACACTACACTGACACACATGACAAGGAACACCATCAAACACACAACACAACGCTATGTTCGTCTCTGCTCTTCAGTGGAAAATGTTCCACACGCCTGGGAAAACACCTCTCGTTGCTCAATAACGCTGTCTTTTATTCTCTCACACTCCCACAACAACAACAACAACACCTAATGTCAGAGGCAAAACTGACGGTAAACCTTCACAGGAAAACTTGACATCACTAAGCCCAAGAAATATGCTAAAATAACTTAGATGAACAATACTATGTACAGTAGAAGAAAGATGGAGTCCAAAGGTTACGCGCACACCAACTTGTCTCCCGGCCTGCAACATGTTCAGACGACGTAAACAGTTCATGTTACGTTACTGTGTGATGGATGGTGTAGCTCCCGTGATGCCCTGTGTACCAAACTACTACCACGAAACTTTACCTTTACGCAAAGTAACGCGTAAAGCATGAGGAGAGATGCGACACACCTGGGGCTCGTTGGTGAGAGTGCGTAGATGGGAGTGTGCGAGGCTGTGAAGGTCCATGGGTGGTGTAGGGGTGTCTGGGTACACTGTGTGAGTGGTGTAGGGATGTATGACCACACAGTGTGTGCTGGGTACACTGTGTGAGTGGTGTAGGGATGTATGACCACATAGAGTGTGCTGGGTACACTGTGTGAGTGGTGTAGGGATGTATGACCACATAGTGTGTGCTGGGTACACTGTGTGAGTGGTGTAGGGACGTATGACCACATAGTGTGTGCTGGTCTTGTGGTATACGGTCGTGTGCCGGGCAGATTTTCCTTGCTGGTTTGCAGGCACTCTACGGTTCAGGTGTGGCTGTGGGCAGGCGGTGTGGCTGTGGGCAGGCGGTGTGGCAAGCGGCTCGTTTGGAGCGGAGGGCGTGGAGGTAGTGAGCTACGGAGGGTAGTTAGTGCACTGTCATGAAAGTGGACAGGTCTTACGTTATACAGATCATGTGAAACACAGGTCAGCTACGATACTGTACTACGCTGACCTCAGTTCCCAGATTGGGATGTGAGTAGATGTGAAGGGCACAAGTGTACAGAGCTGAAAGAGATCAGGTCTGGTTGTACATGGTTATTGTGGTGTACAGGTCTAGTGGTAGTGGCCAGGTCTGTATACATGGCTGCTGTTCACGGCTGAGTTAAATATGGAACACCTCTTTTTGTCGGTTGTGTCGTGCGGGATGGAGGGAGGCCGGCCCTGAGATATCATTCGCTGGAAACTAGATATATATCGCATCTCAAAGCAATATTTTTTTTCCAGAAGCCTGTAGCAAGGGTTCTGCAACCCAGCCACACGGGTAACCACTCCTCCGGCAACACAATAACACCCCACATCTTCCCCTACCACACCCGCTGGTGTTCGTCCCTTCCTCAGGGTCTACTAGTTTTTCGGGTCATTTTCTGCCGTCCTGATGGCCGGGTCTCGGCATCAGGCGAGTAATATACACTGCAGAAGGTCAAGCGAGACGCACTATAGCAGTTACGTCCTACTGGAGTGACCTCATCTACAAGGTCACCACAAGCCAAAAACATTCTTACCAAAATGTTGCTGCATCTCCAGATGTATCTCACTAAAACTATTACTATACCACTACAGTCGAACATTAATAACAAATCGCACTGAAAATTTGAAAAATAAAATCAGTCACGCTATAACAGCATTTTCTTTTTTTTTTGTACTGCCGTGTAAAAATGCTAATGATGAATGACGTCACATACATTCAGCCAAGATATTCAATTTCATATATATATATATATATATATATATATATATATATATATATATATATATATATATATATATATATATATATATTTTTTTTTTTTTTTTTTTCTTTTTTTGCTTTGTCGCTGTCTCCCGCGTTTGCGAGGTAGCGCAAGGAAACAGATGAAAGAAATGGCCCAACCCACCCCCATACACATGTATATACATACGTCCACACACGCAAATATACATACCTACACAGCTTTCCATGGTTTACCCCAGACGCTTCACATGCCCTGATTCAATCCACTGACAGCACGTCAACCCCGGTATACCACATCGATCCAATTCACTCTATTCCTTGCCCTCCTTTCACCCTCCTGCATGTTCAGGCCCCGATCACACAAAATCTTTTTCACTCCATCTTTCCACCTCCAATTTGGTCTCCCACTTCTCCTCGTTCACTCCACCTCCGACACATATATCCTCTTGGTCAATCTTTCCTCACTCATTCTCTCCATGTGCCCAAACCATTTCAAAACACCCTCTTCTGCTCTCTCAACCACGCTCTTTTTATCTCCACACATCTCTCTTACCCTTACGTTACTTACTCGATCAAACCACCTCACACCACACATTGTCCTCAAACATCTCATTTCCAGCACATCCATCCTCCTGCGCACAACTCTATCCATAGCCCACGCCTCGCAACCATACAACATTGTTGGAACCACTATTCCTTTAAACATACCCATTTTTGCTTTCCGAGATAATGTTCTCGACTTCCACACATTCTTCAAGGCTCCCAGAATTTTCGCCCCCTCCCCCACCCTATGATCCACTTCCGCTTCCATGGTTCCATCCGCTGCCAGATCCACTCCCAGATATCTAAAACACTTTACTTCCTCCAGTTTTTCTCCATTCAAACTTACCTCCCAATTGACTTGACCCTCAACCCTACTGTACCTAATATATATATATATATATATATATATATATATATATTTTTTTTTTTTTGCTTTGTCGCTGTCTCCCGCGTTTGCGAAGCAGCGCAAGGAAACAGACGAAAGAAATGGCCCAACCCACCCCCATACACATGTATATACATACGTCCACACACGCAAATATACATACCTACACAGCTTTCCATGGTTTACCCCAGTCGCTTCACATGCCTTGATTCAATCAACTGACAGCACGTCAACCCCGGTATACCACATCGCTCCAATTCACTCTATTCCTTGCCCTCCTTTCACCCTCCTGCATGTTCAGGCCCCGATCACAAAATCTTTTTCACTCCATCTTTCCACCTCCAATTTGGTCTCCCTCTTCTCCTCGTTCCCTCCACCTCCGACACATATATTCTCTTGGTCAATCTTTCCTCACTCATTCTCTCCATGTGCCCGAACCATTTCAAAACACCCTCTTCTGCTCTCTCAACCACGCTCTTTTTATTTCCACACATCTCTCTTACCCTTACGTTACTTACTCGATCAAACCACCTCACACCACACACTGTCCTCAAACATCTCATTTCCAGCACATCCATCCTCCTGCGCACAACTCTATCCATAGCCCACGCCTCGCAACCATACAACATTGTTGGAACCACTATTCCTTCAAACATACCCATTTTTGCTTTCCGAGATAATGTTCTCGACTTCCACACATTCTTCAAGGCTCCCAGAATTTTCGCCCCCTCCCCCACCCTATGATCCACTTCCGCTTCCATGGTTCCATCCGCTGCCAGATCCACTCCCAGATATCTAAAACACTTCACTTCCTCCAGTTTTTCTCCATTCAAACTCACCTCCCAATTGACTTGACCCTCAACCCTACTGTACCTAATAAACTTGCTCTTATTCACATTTACTCTTAACTTTCTTCTTTCACACACTTTACCAAACTCAGTCACCAGCTTCTGTAGTTTCTCACATGAATCAGCCACCAGCGCTGTATCATCAGCGAACAACAACTGACTCACTTCCCAAGCTCTCTCATCCCCAACAGACTTCATACTTGCCCCTCTTTCCAAAACTCTTGCATTCACCTCCCTAACAACCCCATCCATAAACAAATTAAACAACCATGGAGACATCACACACCCCTGCCGCAAACCTACATTCACTGAGAACCAATCACTTTCCTCTCTTCCTACACGTACACATGCCTTACATCCTCGATAAAAACTTTTCACTGCTTCTAACAACTTGCCTCCCACACCATATATTCTTAATACCTTCCACAGAGCATCTCTATCAACTCTATCATATGCCTTCTCCAGATCCATAAATGCTACATACAAATCCATTTGCTTTTCTAAGTATTTCTCACATACATTCTTCAAAGCAAACACCTGATCCACACATCCTCTACCACTTCTGAAACCACACTGCTCTTCCCTAATCTGATGCTCTGTACATGCCTTCACCCTCTCAATCACTATCCTCCCATATAATATAATATATATATATATATATATATATATATATATATATATATATATATATATATATATATATATATATATATATATTCCTATGAGTCCACAGGCAAATAAAACACGATAAGTTCGCAAGTGCACTTTCGTGTAATAATCACATCATCAGGGGAAATACAAGAGAGAAATTTAACAGTCACTTGATGCACAACGAGGAGACGTAGCTTGGACAATCACATGTTTACCAAATGGCCTCCTAGCTACGTCTCTTCGTTGTATGTCAACTGACTGTTAAATTTCTCTCTTGTGTCTTCCCTGATGATGTGATTATTGCACGAAGGTGCGCTTGAGAACTTATCGTGTTTCATTTTCCCCGTGGACTCATAGGAATATATATATATATATATATATATAATATATATATATATATATATATATATATATATATATATATATATTATTTTATTATTATACTTTGTCGCTGTCTCCCGCGTTTGCGAGGTAGCGATATATATATATATATATATATATATATATATATATATATATATATATATATATATATATATAATCTACAACCGTAGTTCACTGTAGATTAATAAATTCATCTTTCTAGCCATAAGTTCCAGTGTGCCAAAAGCGTCTAGTATTGACACTAGATAAAATGTGAGCATGTAAGCCAGTGTTGCACTTACTGCCATGAATCAGACTGTGTGCTCATCTGTACGACGCTTAACTCTGACAGCCATGTGAGTTACGATCATATGTATGTGAAAGGTATACACGTAGTGTACAACTATATATCTACGTTTCATGATATATGGAGAGCTCTACAGAGGTAAACACAGATACAGACAGAATGATACTTGATTTTATAATGCTTTCAACGAAACCTCCCGCATGGTACCTGAAAACTTCCCGACCCCAATGTTCCACACATGAAAAAGCAAGGTTGACATGTTTACTGAGTGCACGCACCACCGTAATGCCAGTCTACCCTCTACCTACCGTCACATCGTAACAAGTGTCATGAAACTCACCACCTGGGGAACCTACCTGACCATCACCTGAAGGATGGGCAAGACAAGATAATGACACGAAAGGAAACAGAAGGGAAGGGAAAAGTGAGGGAAGAAAAGGGAAGAGAAGAGAAGGGAAAGAAAAATATAAGAAGAAAAGGGAAGAAACTTGAAGGGAATAAAAAATCAAGAAGAAAAGAAAATGAAAGAGAAAGAAGGAAAAATAGAGAATGAAAAAGTTAAGGAAGAAATAGAATAACAAGGTGAAGGAAGAGAGAAAAGAAGATAACAGAAAGTAATAAATAAATATCTCACTTGACCCAGCCGATGGGAGAACTACATCCACTCCTTGTGTGTCACACTAGCATCTCTCTCTCTCTCTCTCTCTCTCTCTCTCTCTCTCTCTCTCTCTCTCTACACACACACACACACACACATATATATAGGACCTATTTGGGGGTCTCCTGCAGCCTCGGGGGTTCACTATTATCAGAAGTTGGGAAATGATAATTTCCTTTGGAGGAAGAAGTATATGGGCGCCATTGTACTCCCTTGCGTCTGATAATGATGATACAGCCTCGCTAAATGTAATATTTCATCGCTGGTGAAACCACCAGCTGGCCAAGTCACACAGCACCCGCGCGCACGTGTGTGTGTCTCTGTGTGTGGTGTGTGTGAGTGTGTGTGTGTGTCTGTGTGTAAAGCTGACAAATCCTGGCGGGACATTAGCCAGTGATCAGTGGTGCAGTTGGTGGAAGTAATCCTTCTGGTGTGGGTTTCAGGGTAGGTAGCGGCCACACCACACAGCTGGACGCGCCAACACCACATAAAAGCTCTTGTTATGGGCACTGGACCGATCATTAAGGGTTCGACCGTACGATATGTCTTGCATAGTAAATGTGGACATAGTACAGGGAGGTAATCTCCCCCCCCCCCCACACACACACACACAAACGTCTTCGTCTACGCCAGCTCTTGTGTTTGTGTTTACATCTACTGTAGAAGGCACATGTGTAATCATCCATGTATATATAAGATGTCATATGTGTGTGTGTGTGTGTGTGTGTGTGTGTGTGTGTGTGTGTGTGTGTGTGTGTGTGTGTGTGTGTGTGTGTGACTGCACACAAACTGGTCCTCTAAGCTAGTAGAGAGTAGCAGGCACCCACCGTATTACGTTTCAACATGGAACGAAACTGACATGAAGTCAATACACTGTAAACGTTACTGTAGTAATAAGTTGGTAAACAAATACATATATATTTGTTTACCTGTGTAAATAAAGGACAGGGAAATGTATTACGTTAACACTTTTTTGTAAAAATTGACACATGGCCACAGGGGCGCCACAATACAAAACGCACATTCCAAAATGTAGGGGAGACATCTATAGAGGTTCATCAGAAGTTGGCTATACATACCATATACTCTCGTCTGGAGGGAACACAGCGACACACACACAACACACGGAAGGCCAGATCCACGCAGTGGTAGCCGGTATAAACAACACAACTGTTTACAGATATTAAACCGTTGTAACAGGGACGTGATGAGCGCCTGCTGAGCCGTACTAGAGCAACACATCTTGCCAGTAAGGCTGCCTTACTCCCGACGATGGCGAAGATTTACTTGAAGATGAGGACCTCCGGCCGGCCATGGTTATCCAGCAGAGTACTGAGCCAGGAAGATGGAGGCTCGTGCCACGTAGTCAGTCGCTCCTCCACCCCAACGTTTACTTTCCAGTAAATGTGATGATTATAGCAGTGACTCTTCAGACCAGAGTAGTACTATGAACCTCCAAGGACTGTGTGAGCCCTCGACGCGTAGTTAAGCCGACCATACTGTGGTATATCCTCGCAGGGGCGTATCTAGGGGAAATAGCGCCTATGGCAAGCACTGAAATTGCGCCCCTGGCTTGATTAGAACTGTACATACAGTGGATGTACATATATAATCATATACAGTGTAATTATAAACTGCTGAAGAGTTCGGCCAAACTTAAATTTATATAAAGTCTTAAAGACTTAAAGTTAAAGACTTAGGCCAAACTTAAATTTATATAAAGTCTTAAAGACTTATGTGCTCAAAATTGTAACGTAGAGGCGGTAATGCAACTGATAGTAGCACAATATTACTATAGTGGAAAAGTAGGCGAGTTTGTCTTACAAAACCAAACCGTTACAAATGTCAATCAGGTAGGTCGGGTGGCATATGTCAAAAAACAAACCTGTTGAGTGGCGCCACCCTTTGAATGGCGCCCAGGGCACCTGCCCTACCTGCTATACCCTATATACGCCACTGTATCTTCGAAAAAAGAGGACAGTTTCGTCCATGTCTGATACATTGGTTTATGGCCGCTGTCATCTGTGGCTCTTCTTCACGTCATCAAGAACAGCTCCCCCCACCCCCTGCACAAACAGATCTCCATGAGCTGGGAACACAACTAGTTGATTCTGGCCACCTGAGATCTTTCCTTCGACAATTCAGCCTTCTCTACATGTCTGGAATACAGTCAGCCCTCCTCGTCACCGACAGTTTCAGAAATTCTTAAGAACAGGTAGATCAATCTCGCAACCTGCTGGGGTTTTCCTGGTCCTTGTCTTTGATAACTGTAGCTTCCACAGCCAAGCGATTCCTGCTACCTGCGGTACTCCTCAATGTCTCGGGCCACTGGATGATTAATTCTGGCCTTATAGGGGAATTCTGAAGGTTATGCGATCACACTCAGGTCAATCCTCGGTACTGTGTTCAGATCAAGACACATAATGTCTTCTCCAGGTGTTCTTGATAAGACTAGGTTACTACCCACATGTCTCATTATAACAAAGTCTATCTCTGTAAGTCTTTTACAGTCGAGTCCTCGTCACTTACAAGGTATCTCCAGGTGACGAGGTCAAGTGGGTGATGGCATCATGAGCCTTTTAACCCACGTTACTGTAACGAGTCATACTGTATGGGCAGCAAACTTGCCCTGCATGCGCATGAATCAGGATTGGACGCATGTTGGGCATGGCTGGCCGAGTGGCACTGGTCAAGATGTGGTCAAACTTAACCACTCATACAAAAGGAATCTGAACTCTTTTACTCCCTTACTCTTTACTGTGAGTGGTCTGGTCTAGCCAGATACATAGTAACTGGATGTTCTTGTATCAAGATAGATGAGTGGATTGCCTGTGATAATCAACCAGCATGGTACCGTTGGCCAGCCCAGTCCAGGTTTATGGCACTACACTTGCTAACCCAGAGACTGACCCTCTGTAACAACGGGTCCATATGTACAACTTGTCAGAACTCCACGCAATATATGACCTCTGAATCTGGCTAAAATGCACGTGATGGTGCAGATGGGTCGGCAGCCGTGCACTTGAGACGTGACGGAAGATCGGCCATGGCTTTTCAGGAGCCAATAGTGGAAGCAGCATCCACTAATACTACCACCCTCACATCATGAACCTCGTCTGTAAACATCTGCAACACGGCCTGTAAATGGCAGGATACCAGCCTGTAAACACAAGCAACTTAGCTTATAAA
This sequence comes from Panulirus ornatus, assembly GCF_036320965.1. Taxonomy (NCBI): domain Eukaryota; kingdom Metazoa; phylum Arthropoda; class Malacostraca; order Decapoda; family Palinuridae; genus Panulirus; species Panulirus ornatus. Next base: position 10,595,900 of record NC_092245.1, read on the forward strand.
CACTACGAACCTTCCCTGTAAATTTTGGATTGACGATTAAGCATAACTCAATTTCATTTGCTTAAGCCTTCCCACCAGAGGAGCAGTGTATGTTAACGTGGAAGTACAGGAGTCAGCAGAACACACTGACAAGTGTGGTAACAGGAGCGGCGCTCAACATGGGAAGTAGCCAACTGAAGGTGGCGGTCGCTCAGTAATCCTAGATTAATACCTGGAACTGTCCCCCCCCCCCCTCCCCCCAGGTGTTCCTACCTGATAAGGCTGAACATGGGATTAGAAGGTCCCAAGTCCCGGGTCAGGTAGCTCACTAACTGTTTCAACACTGGCCAGATGACGTGCCTCGCACACTCCGGGGAATAATGCATTATGTCGCATGTTCTGCAGCACATGTACCTTGCCTCAGGGACCCGTGGGACATGGGTTATTCCCGAGATAAAGGGGACACACGTACTGCTAGCACACACCCAAACCTTCTTAAATTCACTGCATTGAAGACTAAAGCAAACTTAATCCATCCTTTCGTAACCTTATATCAAAATATAAAAGATCATAACGTAAGGCTCGACCAATCCTACGGAACTTGTTCTAACCCACATCAGTTGGGATGATTTCCAAAATTTCAACCAGACGTTGTTATATGACGGGTCACAACCTCGTCCATACCAGGGCAGGTGGTGTCTGGTGAGATGGAAGGTGGGGCGAGGGTTGGCAAGCCGCTGGATACATCTGTTCTAATGTTATAAATTCCAGAATACCAGGAGCGGGAGCCCTACAGACAGATGGCGGTGCAGCAGGGAGCATCAGGCCTGTGTCGGATACTGGGTAGGCAAGCCATCATCTACAGGAAGGATGTAATCATGACAACACATAAAGCATAATTCAACTTCTCTTACAAATTTCTTTCTTTTATTAATGTTCGCCACATCTAGCCTTAGAGAGCTAAGAACAAACGAATGAGCTTCAATGACAAGCTCCTCCCTCGGCTCCGTCTTTGGATCTCCAGCCCCCGGCCCCTGTTGCCGCCCCTGGCCAAGGATAATACTATGCTGTTTAATACGAGTGTGTAAGAGTATATGGAGTTCCCTCCCGTACTGGCACGGTACTCTCACCACACAGGTCACGATAACACCTGAACTTCTCCTGTGCACAAACGTGTCAGTCATAAATTTGTTGGAATCATAACTTTACGATCAAGAGTCTGGGAAGTTTTACACTAAATCTCCTGCAATATAGTCCTGTCAGGCATGTAGGAGGGCATGGGCGATGAACCGGTGTTTGGTGGGTGATATTACTACACCTTTATCATTATCATAATCAATATCATATTATATATATATATATATATATATATATATATATATATATATATATATATATATATATATATATATATATATATATCCCTGGGGATAGGGGAGAAAGAATACTTCCCACGTATTCCCTGCGTGTCGTAGAAGGCGACTAAAGGGGGGGGGGGGGGAGCGGGTGGCTGGAAATCTTCCCCTCTAGTTTTTTTTAATTTTCCAAAAGAAGGAACAGAGAAGGGGGCCAGGTGAGGATATTCCCTCTGAGGCCCAGTCCTCCGTTCTTAACGCTACCTCGCTAATGCGGGAAATGGCGAATAGTATTGATTGAGAGGGTGAAGGCATGTACAGAGCATCAGATTGGGGAAGAGCAGTGTGGTTTCAGAAGTGGTAGAGGATGTGTGGATCAGGTGTTTGCTTTGAAGAATCTATGTGAGAAATACTTAGAAAAGCAAATGGATTTGTATGTAGCATTTATGGATCTGGAGAAGGCATATGATAGAGTTGATAGAGATGCTCTGTGGAAGGTATTAAGAATATATGGTGTGGGAGGCAAGTTGTTAGAAGCAGTGAAAAGTTTTTATCGAGGATGTAAGGCATGTGTACGTGTAGGAAGAGAGGAAAGTGATTGGTTCTCAGTGAATGTAGGTTTGCGGCAGGGGTGTGTGATGTCTCCATGGTTGTTTAATTTGTTTATGGATGGGGTTGTTAGGGAGGTGAATGCAAGAGTTTTGGAAAGAGGGGCAAGTATGAAGTCTGTTGGGGATGAGAGAGCTTGGGAAGTGAGTCAGTTGTTGTTCGCTGATGATACAGCGCTGGTGGCTGATTCATGTGAGAAACTGCAGAAGCTGGTGACTGAGTTTGGTAAAGTGTGTGAAAGAAGAAAGTTAAGAGTAAATGTGAATAAGAGCAAGGTTATTAGGTATAGTAGGGTTGAGGGTCAAGTCAATTGGGAGGTGAGTTTGAATGGAGAAAAACTGGAGGAAGTAAAGTGTTTTAGATATCTGGGAGTGGATCTGGCAGCGGATGGAACCATGGAAGCGGAAGTGGATCATAGGATGGGGGAGGGGGCGAAAATTCTGGGAGCCTTGAAGAATGTGTGGAAGTCGAGAACATTATCTCGGAAAGCAAAAATGGGTATGTTTGAAGGAATAGTGGTTCCAACAATGTTGTATGGTTGCGAGGCGTGGGCTATGGATAGAGTTGTGCGCAGGAGGATGGATGTGCTGGAAATGAGATGTTTGAGGACAATGTGTGGTGTGAGGTGGTTTGATCGAGTAAGTAACGTAAGGGTAAGAGAGATGTGTGGAAATAAAAAGAGCGTGGTTGAGAGAGCAGAAGAGGGTGTTTTGAAATGGTTTGGGCACATGGAGAGAATGAGTGAGGAAAGATTGACCAAGAGGATATATGTGTCGGAGGTGGAGGGAACGAGGAGAAGAGGGAGACCAAATTGGAGGTGGAAAGATGGAGTGAAAAAGATTTAGTGTGATCGGGGCCTGAACATGCAGGAGGGTGAAAGGAGGGCAAGGAATAGAGTGAATTGGAGCGATGTGGTATACCGGGGTTGACGTGCTGTCAGTGGATTGAATCAGGGCATGTGAAGCGTCTGGGGTAAACCATGGAAAGCTGTGTAGGTATGTATATTTGCGTGTGTGGACGTATGTATATACATGTGTATGGGGGTGGGTTGGGCCATTTCTTTCGTCTGTTTCCTTGCGCTACCTCGCAAACGCGGGAGACAGCGACAAAGCAAAAAAAAGAAAATAAAAAAAAAAAAAAATATATATATATATATATATATATATATATATATATATATATATATATATATATATATATTGTTATGTGTCAGTCACACAAAATATCATACAAAACTTCACGGGAACCTTGTGACATCATCAATATGGCCGTCAATATTTCCTTTCACTACAGCTTCGTGTACCCGGCGCGCCACGCTTGGCCCGCCACCATCTTACGTGCATTACGGCAGCTTCTGCCTTAACAACCTGACGAACGCAGCTGAAAATGTCTGCCCAAGAATGTTACAAGTGTTGACAAACGTCACTTCTATATGGTTCATCTGTGATCGCATTAAACATTTTTAGTTACGTAAAATTCAAATTAGGTTCCTGAAATCACTAACATACCAAAATAGTCCAACTGACAGCATTTCCTTAAAATCACTTCCCAATACATTAAAGGTGGCGAGCTGAAACTGAAGAAGATCTATTTCAAATATATTTATACTGTTGAGACTTCATGTCCGACGTGGAATATCTTTATTTGGGTAGACAACAAAAGTCGTGTGTACATTAATTTCCAGTACAAATAGGCCTTCATATCCAAGTGTAAAACAGGTCAATTCAAATGCCTTTAAAAATATCTTAAACGATTAGATAAATATCTAACATGGATGAACAAGTGACCTTTATCAAAAGTTTGTGCAATGCTGACCGAAGTGCAGACACTTTTGCTCTCTGTAAGAACCACAAAATTAATATGCAAGATAATTTTCTTATTAATTAAGGTAACCAAACTTTATCACTCTCATCGAAAAATGAAATCTATGTAACATTTATAAGAACAAATGACAAGAAACATCAACAGCGATCGATATATTACATCATGAAAGCACGATTATCAATGTGAGGCCAGACCAATGGGCATTTCTCAAAATCCGTCGTCTGTGGTGTCATATTGTTTCACATAAAGAGTGTTAAGATATATTCTTTTTGTGTGTACGTTCGTGCATGGTAGACGGTTTGGGTGATGTGGGTCAGAATGATGTACCTACTGTGCGTCTAATGATCCTTACTGTCATATAAGGCAGGAGGAACCCTGGCTAAGGGAAATGGGACACCCGACAACACCCCTGCCACCACACGTGTCATGTGTCTGCTGAACCAGCAGGTCAACACTTGCATGACACACGGACTCTCATTTCTCTTGCACGAAGAGAAATGGAATTATACAAATTCTAATAAAAGGTGTTCCGCCTACCTCTAGCGGCGACAGAAATGGTGAATAAAACGGAAATGTTCGATCGATTAGGGTATGTGCGAAAAAGTGACAGCTGAAAGCATGACAAGGGAACAGACATAACTAAATCAGGACTGGAGATGAGGGAATCATACGTTCCGTCCAACGACAGCGACTCCGCCCACTACCTCCTCAGTAGGGCCGACGGTGCTGCTTCACCTACAATAAAAAGCATCGGAAACAAAAATCAAGATTCAAAAGACGAAAGAGCATCTCAGTTCCCAAGACAACAGGTAATGAACACCTTGGGAGTACGTAGCACAAGTCCTCAGTATGGAGGCTCAGTATGACTGAGGTAAATTCAGGCCTTCAGTCACACAGGCAAGTTGATGATGTGATGACCTGACCAACGATGAGGGTTATCCCCAGGTGTTGGTTATCCCCAGGTGTTGGCAGGATATCATTACCAACCTTACAAAACGACCTGTCTCCACTGCTGGTTAGGAACTGGTCACGTCCGATGGTGAACATCACAGACATGGCCACCTTCCGGCTGCCTATCCCCCCCCCCCACCTCCCTGTAATTACCCCAGCCTCCACCTCCGTCTCAAACTGCCGGGGAAGTATGTAGGTTGCAAGTGGGAGCGGCAGCCCCCGAGGGCGCAACTCAGGTCAAACGAGGTCAAGCCAAGTTGTGATGCAACACTTACCAGATGTCTTTGTGCGTCTAAATCAGCTTTAGGGTGAAAAGTCTCTTGTGTGTGTGAGGGCGTGTGGCGTGCCTGTGCACCTGTGCATGTATGCACGCACGTGCGCACAGTTAACACAAACAGCCACAAGAATACAGGCGGCTTCGTACATCACAACAATGGCAACAACTGGGAGACGCGTCCGGGAGTTCCCCAGAGGGACCTGCAGGCGGGGCCCACACCCGTCCCACCACCACACTCGCCCCTCCACACGGATGACACTAGAACCGCTCATCTGGACCACTCCGTCTTCTGGCCAGGATCTGTCATGACGCACCAATACGAACGAACACTCACTGCACAGTGGAGACCTGACCTCCCCGCCTTCCACGTAGGTACTCACGAACAGCAATAATAATAATATTAATAATAATAATAATAATAATAATAATAATAATAATAATAATAATAATAATTATAATAATGATAATAATAATGATAACAATAATCATTATTATTATCATTAACGATTTAAAACAAAAACGCAGCCATAGGCTAACGTAACAAACATTCGAGATACTACATGAGGAGACTGCATCAAACACGAATCTTTCAAAAATATGAAAGGTGACTCAAAATGTTCACAATGGCAGCAGGGATGGGGCTTTCCTTGTAGCTGTCTGTACAAGTTCGTATGGGCTTGTTAGGCTGTGAAACTAAGCACGCTCAGTGGATGAGCATGAGCAGGGGGGGGGGGGGGGTGCGCAATAGGTGTGCCGGGGAGGAGGGTCCGCTAGTGGCAGGAGGTGAAGAAGAGATGCAGCAGCTTCTACCCGAACTGTCCGATGAGGTTCAGGTGATGTGTGCAAATTGCCAAATGGCTCAACAAATGTTAACTATGATACTTATCAATGACTGAATCTCTGAATGGACTCTATATCTTGGCACTTGGTAAACGTTGCTTTACACCTACCAGTTCAGGCAAGAGTGGAGGACTTGCACCCAGTGAGTGAATAACGAGAAGATCCACATCAGTAACACTATTACGAACTGTCAGCAAATGAGAAAAGCACAGATCTGCCGCCCTACATAACATATACTTCATCATGGTATACACAATCTCCCTGAGAGCAAGACGATCAACCATAGCAACACAAGGCCTAATGAACAGTGTTTACACTCTTTCCTGTATCTTCTAAGTAAACAGATCGTCACTGTTTACATTTCATAACTGTTAAATAACCAGGGTACATCCTGGAGAAACACGGCTCTGGAAAAAAAAAGACAAAATGAGTAGGAACGAGTGTACAACACTGTTGAGTGATGTGTGGCCGCCCACCTGCAACACCAGACAACCATTACTGTCACAAGAGAGGCCGCTAACAACCCTCCAACTCAAGGATTAAATTTACTTAATATAATATTGTATCCAGTAGCCGGCGAGAGGCAAGACGAGACCCTCCGGTAAGCCTCCTGCAGCCACTGCCTCTGACACCAGTCCTGTGGGAGAGACGGCATGCTAGCTCTCCTCCACCAGGCCAGCCAGGGTGTGTGTGGCGGGAGAAGGTAGAGCAGAGTGTGACATGGTGTTGAGCGGTCAGCATGTGGCGGGCTTGACAGATGACCAGAGTGCGTGCCTGTGTGGCAGGTGTTGGTGACAGTGACTGCCTACCAGAGTGCGACTCAACCAGTAGTCACTAGTGTGTGTGCTGGTCGTTGTTAAGTGCTGGTGGAGGATGGCCGGCACAAAACGTAGGTGGAGAGCCGTGGCAGACTACTGGTCTTACCTCATTGGGTTCATTTCTTACTGGCTATAGTGGGGATATAGTTGACAGAGATGGACACACACCAGGGGCAGCTCCTTGCCACAGGTGGACACACACACCATGGGCGGCTCCTAGCTACAGGGGACTCACGCCAGGGGCAGCTGCTAGCTACAGGGGACACACGCCAAGGGCAGCTGCTAGATACAGGGGACACACGCCAGGGGCAGCTCCTAGCTACAGGGGACACACGCCAGGGGCAGCTCCTAGCCACAGGTGGACACACCCCAGGGGCAGCTCCTAGCCACAGACGACACACACCAGGGGCAGCTCCTGGCCACAGGGGACACACGCCAGGGGCAGCTCCTAGCCACAGAACACACACACCAGGGGCAGCTCCTGGCCACAGGGGACACACACCAGGGGCAGCTCCTGGCCACAGGGGACACACGCTAGGGGCAGCTCCTAGCCACAGAAGACACACACCAGGGGCAGCTCCAGGATACAGGTGGACACATCAGGTGCAGCTCCTCGCCACAGGGGACACACCAGGGGCAGCTCTGTTGCTCAAGAGTCATTCCAGTTTTCCTCAGGATCTCGGTTGAGGAGTCAGTTATAGAGGCTCAGGGACTGGCAACACTTCCCTTACCCAGTTCATTAATTCGTCTTCAGAAAGTTGAGGAAGAACTACTCTACACCTTTGGCGTCTACGACAGTGTCCACGTACTTGTGAGCGTCAACAACTTGGTTAAATTCTATATTCGAGTTCTGTATGATGACCAGTCATGTGACTGTTTACGATGATGTACAGAGATGAACACCTCAGCATTCCACCACAAGGTCACCAGCCTCAGAGGCGAACTTCGCGATCGGAGATTTCCTTTGTTTTTACATGTGGTGTGACTGTTAACCTAGACAAACGACTGGTGAAGGCTACAACTACGATCAGCTCCCTGTGTGTGGCGAAAAGTTAACTGAGGCACAAAATACACCCAGAATATGACACCCTGACCTATGTATAGGTTTACTGCACATGACGGTTCCTCAGAATATCTGTACTCGCGGGTTGGAGCAGCCATATCAACAGCTCTCAACGAGGCTGTGGGCTGCAGGAGACAGGAAAATCAACCTTTCCACAACCGACCTCAGTTATACAGCTTTAGGCTTCTCTGCAAACACAATACAGACTGTGGCTGTAACCAAGCCTTTATTATGATAATAAATTCAGTTACAAGACTACTGTGACAATAGCAATGGAGATAAGGAAGGTGTTGACTAATGACAGATAATAAAGTGACACACTTCCCCACAAATACTTTAGCTGTAATAATTAAATACAATAATTTACACATTCGACCATAATGTTTCTGTTGACGACAGGGGATTGCATAATGATAAAATCAATACACACAGAAATGGACGACGGAAGGTTAACACTGTGGAAAAGTTGATATGAAAAAAGTGACCTTAACTAAACACAAGAGTTGGCATTGCTAAACGGTCCGGATCTGTTACCTCTACCTGAGCAGTCTGCACATAGCAAGGTGTTCATGTACACAGTAGGACTCGGGTAGACCTGGCTGTAGCACTGGCTGGCCTTCCCTACATGACTCATAGCATGCTACAGTCTGACCAACATCTTAGCACTACCAGCCTTACACCACGTTACTCAGGCTGTGATAACACGTCCTCTCCACCACAGGAGGTGCTGACCGGGTCATTATGAACCGCGTGTCAAGTGCCCCTCATCACTCAGCAGTGTTGATCACATCAGGCAATGACAATCATGTGCATCAGCGAATTTTGTGAAGACTTTGTTGATAAAGATTGGTATCAAATGGGTAAGGTATGAGTCAGACGAGCTATGGTGTCACCAGGATGTGCGGCTGGCAACACTGACCCTCCATGATATACTGAGGACCTATTAGTGTTGAGTGCTGCTGGCAACACTGACCCTGCATGGTATACTGAGGACCCCTCGGTGTTGAGTGCGGCTCCTGGGATGGAGGTCAGCAAACCTGGAGGTAGAAATCTTCAGCCGAGGTCAGCAAGTCTGGCGGAGTATTTGGGAAGCACATGTAACACGAGATATATAGACCCATGCTAGGGTTATCTGCAGTTATAACCATACATGTAAAAGAGACAGGATAGTAAAGCAAGAGCCCCCCCCCCCCCACTCCCTCCGGCTCAACAGCCGAAAAAATAAAGAGCAGAAAGAATAGGCAGTATGGAGGAAAGGAACCTGACACAGAAATAATCATTTCTTCAGCTTCTCAACACAAAACTATTACTGACGTCACTGAAACATTTGTCCAGCGTTTATGTTAAGTTAGTGCCAAGTGAGGATAGTAGCCTCAGGTCAGCAGCTCTGGAGGGGGGTCTTCACCTTAGGTCAGCAGCTCTGGAGGGGGTCTTCACCTTAGGTCAGCAACAGTTCATGAACAGCAGGAGTTGGTGACTCAACACAAGCTTGACAGCTTAAGAAGTATTAGATCCACATGAAATTTGATAATATATATATATATATATATATATATATATATATATATATATATATATATATACATATATATATATATATATATATATATATACACGAATAAAGTGCATATGAACGCGCACCTTCATAGAAACTTACAAACCTCCAACAGCCAGGATCGAACCAGGGACCCCTGTGCAAGAGGCAGGCATGCTAACCGCTAGGCTATGGGACTGTATGATAGGAAATAACTATTCGAAATACTAAGTACTTGAATACCCTTCGTCTCACAATGGTGAGCAACGGGGTCTATACCGGTTATTTCCGAACAGACGCACATAGCCAGCTGATAGCGTTTTACCGAACCTAACTGTACAACGCGGAGGTATATGAATACGAATAAAGTGCATATGAACGCGCACCTTCATAGAACATACAAACCTCCAACGGCCAGGATCGAACCCGGGACCCCTGTGAAAGAGGCAGGCATGTAACCGCTAGGCTATGGGACTGTATGATAGGAAATAACTACTGGTGGCTGATTCATGTGAGAAACTGCAGAAGCTGGTGACTGAGTTTGGTAAAGTGTGTGGAAGAAGAAAGTTAAGAGTAAATGTGAATAAGAGCAAGGTTATTAGGTACAGTAGGGTTGAGGGTCAAGTCAATTGGGAGGTGAGTTTGAATGGAGAAAAACTGGAGGAAGTGAAGTGTTTTAGATATCTGGGAGTGGATCTGGCAGCGGATGGAACCATGGAAGCGGAAGTGGATCATAGGGTGGGGGAGGGGGCGAAAATTCTGGGGGCCTTGAAGAATGTGTGGAAGTCGAGAACATTATCTCGGAAAGCAAAAATGGGTATGTTTGAAGGAATAGTGGTTCCAACAATGTTGTATGGTTGCGAGGCGTGGGCTATGGATAGAGTTGTGCGCAGGAGGATGGATGTGCTGGAAATGAGATGTTTGAGGACAATGTGTGGTGTGAGGTGGTTTGATCGAGTGAGTAACGTAAGGGTAAGAGAGATGTGTGGAAATAAAAAGAGCGTGGTTGAGAGAGCAGAAGGGGGTGTTTTGAAGTGGTTTGGGCACATGGAGAGGATGAGTGAGGAAAGATTGACCAAGAGGATATATGTGTCGGAGGTGGAGGGAACAAGGAGAAGAGGGAGACCAAATTGGAGGTGGAAAGATGGAGTGAAAAAGATTTTGTGTGATCGGGGCCTGAACATGCAGGAGGGTGAAAGGAGGGCAAGGAATAGAGTGAATTGGAGCGATGTGGTATACCGGGGCTGACGTGCTGTCAGTGGATTGAATCAAGGCATGTGAAGCGTCTGGGGTAAACCATGGAAAGCTGTGTAGGTATGTATATTTGCATGTGTGGACGTATGCATATACATGTGTATGGGGGTGGGTTGGGCCATTTCTTTCGTCTGTTTCCTTGCGCTACCTCGCAAACGCGGGAGACAGCGACAAAGTATAAATATATATATATATATATATATATATATATATATATATATATATATATATATATATATATATATATATATGTGTGTGTGTGTGTGTGTGTGTGTGTGTGTAAAGAACAGTATACAATACAGTTAAACATCTACTACACTGTAGCAGACAGAGCACAAGCCAACCATACAATCCTGAGTTTAATTCCAGTTAAAGGTGCTTCGTGTGGCAACACAGAGAACCATAGCATGGATGAGGCGGAGAGGCGAGGTCACCGCCACCAGGGGGAAGGCCTGGTGACGGGCCAACAGGGAGGCGCCACCACGCGGGAAGGACATGGGAAGGGCAGATGACAGAAGACCTGATGATGAGGTTACCTGACTGAAGACTGTGCTGTTATCTAAAGGTCTTAAAGTTATTAATGTACAGCAGAAGATACAGCACCACCTACCCATCCCTTCCCCAGAACAGAGCTACAAAGGAGCTCGCTTTATATGTATGTACAGGCTGTACTATAAGGGAAATTCTAGAGGAAAGACCTGGAGGAAGGAGAGTGATAAGAAGAATTATACAGTGCTGGGGTAAGGTGCAGGAGGGAAGGTTAGAGGGAAGGAGGGAGGGAGGGAGTGAGGAAGGGAGGGAGGAGGTGGAAGAACCAGGTCGAGGAAAGGAGTTGAGGGATGGTGGTGGTGGTGGTGGTGGTGGTGGTGGTGGTGGTGGTGGTGGGGACAAGCAGTGTCCATGGTGGTGGTAATCCAGGCCAAGGGCTCCTACAACTCCCGGACTCACCACACATACACGTCACTTAGCTTGACCCGCCACCACTGACCTCTTCCCTCCCTCAAGCCACATAACTAATATTGACCCAACTCACAAAATTCGTATCAGTCACTTACTAAACACTTCATTATTATAAAAATAAACGAGAAAAATTGCATAACATGAAGATTGTGAAAGCATATATGCCACGCTGGGTAGGACGCGTCAATAGTGACCCCACAATGGTAGCGCTAATCCTTGACCAGAGGGTAATGTGGCTCCCTCAGGTGATGGGTCACGTATAATAACGTATAATAAATTTCTTATAATCCACTTAACGTACAAAGAATGAATACCCAGGAACTTTGTTCCCTACAAGGGCTACAACGTCCATTCGACAAAAGCAGAAGCTTTCTAACTTCACATCTATAACATTCTCCGTGAGCGTCAGTGAAGGAACAGGTGGACGAGAACTGGCCTGAGGAGCTGATCAATGTCGGCCATTGTTAACGTTACTTAATTCCAAAATAACCTGGCTGATAGCCGAGGGAGGTGTTGCAGGCCTGGGAAGGCTAGTACCATACACGTGTACCGATCATATCGTCCTGACTTATCATAGTTGTCATCTTATTTGTCAAAGAAACTTGGGGGTATGTAATGCGTTAAATGCAGATACATAAATTTGGTGAGTAGGGGCTTCCTAGCAGATATAATGCCAATGACGTGAGATAATGTCAATGCAGGCAACACCGGAGCTAATATTTAGGGACTAACAACTTATACGCAGATATACAAACACTTTCAAGATGTGTACAAAGACAGATTTCCCACAGTAGTAGTTAGGAAAAATGACGTTAAGCAACTATAAAATGGACATAACGGGAAGGGAGTGGGACAAGTGAACCCCAGGTATTACCTAACGTTTACTACGAACACACAATAACACCAACTCTACTACTATGAAAAAAGTACCGAGAGCACAATGGCAGTCTGGAACATAACACATGTAACTGGCATTTTGATAACTGGAACACAGTAGGGAGGGTGAGGGTGGGAGTGAGAGAAGTGGGGCACAACACAACATATGAAGGCTGGTGTTTGTCATGTGTTGTGAGAGAAGTGGGGCACAACACAACAGATGGAGGATGGTGTTTGTCATGTGTTGTGAAGGTGCTATGGTAGAGTTGAGCAACACGGCCTCGTGCACTCAACTACAAATACACTTTTAGTATACCATCATGTACCTATACCGTCACACGCTCATTCATTCAAGTACCCATACCGTCATACACTCATGCCAACATGTGATCATACTACAATAATGTACTTACACACTTAAATCTTCCGTGGTGTAGTTGTCAGCGTCGCTGACCATGATTCATGCACGGGGCCGCATGGGTTTGAATCCTGAGGACGACAGTCGCCTCACACGTAATCTCAGCTATCCATCCTCCGCTCGGCCATGGTCGATAAGTAGGTACTACCTGGCTTAGCTAGTGTGTGTGTGTGTGTGTGTGTGTGTGTGTGTGTGTGTGTGTGTGTGTGTACATAAACACTTGTTACATATACGATGTTAAGAGACAGGGCAACACGAGGGTAGAACTCTCCTTGTAACACAAATATAAACCACTAACAGTTATCATACAAATCTCTACAGTCATTCCTGTAAAGTTCAAGACATTAAGATGTTGGTGATTGAAAAACTTTTGGAAAGAAATCTATGCTGCAAGTCCGAGAGGCATGGAAGACTGTAAGCGTTTGCATCATTATCAGCGGACTTGTACACCCCAGTGGGAGCTGAACCTGTAACACGTTCTTATGGATGGAGAAGCCGTAAGAGGACATCAGGCTATTGCTGTTGGGGTAGTCTTGTCCACACCAGACCAAGAGGTCCTTCCCAAGGTGATTCCTTCCACAGTTTACAGAATGAGATGGTGTGAGGAAGTGAGGGAGGCCCATGGTTCAGGCAAGACCACGGCCACTTGTAGTATAGTCAGCCAGTCCCCATGCAGCGGCCACACCATCTCAGAGACGTGTGTTACGTTTCTCGTACCGTTACTATGGCCCACACACTAGAGGCTTCAGGAGAGGTGACATGTGTCGTGTGTTACCGGACATGACTGTGAGCGGTACATCATAAACATCAATAAAACCACGTAAAGCGAGACCCTGCAGCCACATAATGTCACTTGCATATCAGTTCCTCCTGAGCAGCCATCACTATGTGATGGAGGACAGAGGAAGGTGGAAGTGTAAAGGGTGAAGTAGGAGTGCAGTGTGACGACGAGGTGAGTGAGAGTGACCCCTGGAAGCTGGAGTGCAAGAGAGAGGCTGAGGTCAGCGTGGAGGGGCCCAGTACTGGTGGTGACCCACAAGGAAGGCCGCCACGTCTAACATTATACTGGGGAAAAAAGTAGCCAGAAGGCCAGGATAATATTGAGAGTCACATGGACACGTGTGGGGGTCAATGGTAAGGTGAAGGGTAACCTTGAGGCGTGTGGAGGTTGAGAATGAGGTGGAGGGTGACCTGGAGGCGTGTGTAGGTCGAGGGTATGGTGGAGGGTGACCTGCAAAAGTATGGGGGTCAAAGGTAAGGTAGATTGTGACCTGAAAGTACGTGGAGCCTAAGGATAAGGTGAAGGGAGACCTGGAGGTGTGTGGTGATTGAGGGTTAGGTAGATTGTAACATGAAGGTGAGTGGAGGTCGAGGGTATGGTGGAAGGCGACCGGCAGAAGGGGGGAGAACAGAGCTAAGGTGCAGGGTGTGATGATAGCGAGGTGTGGAGGGTGGGCGGCCTAGGTCACACACACACACACACACACACACACACACACACACACACACACACACACACAGGAAGACCTCGCGAGAGCCGCACCTTCACTACAAAAACCATCAGTGGGCGAGGTGGCCGGCCGCCGGAAACCCACTGAAGGTAGCATGAGCTCCTCTCAGGTTAGTAACCCCTTCCTCCACGGCCTCTCCCTCCTCCTCCTCTCACAAGTGATTGTCCAAAACAATCACTGTTTACCAAATGGTGTCCTCGCTACGTCTCTTCGATGTATATCACCTGATATTTCTTTCTTGTATCTCCCGTGATGTGATTATTACACGAAAGTGCACTTGGGAACTTATCGTATTTCATCTTCATCGTGGACTTATAGGAATATACTTGATCACGCGCAAAATTGTGATCCTTTGCAATATGTATAGATAGATAGACAGATAGATAGATAGATAAGATAAGATAGATAGATAAACCACAAAAGAACACATGATTCAGAAATATGCTGGTGGCTCCAAGGAAATTAACACACGACGATCCAAGGCCTTTCGTTGTAGTTCACATCCTTAGGGATAAAGAGATAAAACCTACATTCGTTCATTACCTCTGTATCTCTTACGACGTGAATTCTCACGAAAGCTCTCACATCTTCGTTTTTCAGTGTCCTTGTGGCTACCAGCATATACTCATATATATGTATGAGACAAAGTTAAGTGTACAGAATGGAGAGAGTGAATGTGTGATAACGTCCCTCTAACTGACGTACGGTTAAACTTCAGCAGATAACTGTAATACTTATACTACTATCTCTCTACTCCTGACTATCTGCCCCTTCACTATCCTCTCTGACCAAATAATCAAAGCTATAAACAACGTTATGATGGTGAGGTGAAGGTCTCCATGCTATAAACAACGTTATGATGGTGAGGTGAAGGTCTCCATGGCTTTAGATTGAAGTATCACTGATGATGAAGTGACTTTGTATGTAACTTGCATGTCCAGTGAGCACCTGGCTGTAAACTTACACTTTATGACAACGTTCAGGCGTCGTTTAATACGACTTTATATGGCGTATGGCCCAGCGGGAGGAAATTTCTGATGTCATGAATAATGCACGGACAGGATAAGACTTGGCCACACCTAGGCCAGTCTCCTCCGTCTGCCTCTTTCTGTTGTGTTATGCTATCTCTTTTCTCTATCTACGTCGATGGTTCCAGTCATGGGCAAAAGTCCCGAAAAAAACCAGGTCTTAAATAAAATACAAAGGACTAAAGACATGAAGAAATAAAGAGACAAGTGGAGATATAATCTAACAGTTTTGAGGGAAGCGAAATATCTACCTCCTACACAGAGGCAGGTAGAAGCTATAAGACGAGATAACAAAATGTTGAGTTCCAGTGTTTACCAGTGTACGGAAAGTAAGGTCATCACAACGGCTCACGCTTAAGCCACCAACGCCCTCGTAGTAATCAACTGACGCCGTGGTTTACGCCATTGTTTAGCTAATGGAGGCGGCACATTAACAGCCAGTCTTCTGACAAAAATCGAAAAACTATCAACAGAAAAAGGAATAAGAACTAACACTGCGACGCTGGGCAAGCGAGGTCAGACTGGGAGAGTTGACGGCTTGCATGGCTCTGATATCAATCTTTTGTTTACTAAAGGTAACTCTCTTCAAGAGAAAAGTTTTCTGCATGTGAAGGGAACTCCCAGGCCCATAAAGGCAGACTCAAGTACCTGTATCACATAGGGTTTGCAAGATACTGATGGTAGTACAATTATACCAAGTAAGTTTATTGTGGTGAGTGATGTAGCTACAGATCCATTAAAAGAAATGGAAAATTTGTGCTGCGTTCTAGGAATATATAAACAAACTAGGTATTACTAGCGTTAAGGTTGCATCTGCACAACTGAAACATCCTATCTGTATCTGAGTTCAAGGAGGTACGTATGACAGACCAGACGCAGGTCGAGTAAGAGAATATGGAGCAGATATGTGACGTGGAGGAGGGTAGTGCTGAGGGGCAGCATAAGGGTGTGCACTGGACTATTTGTTGACAATAGGAAATCGATGATAAAAAACAACAGCAACAGAAGCTTAAGGTTCATCCACTGGGGGGAACTGTTCGTCTTGTAAGTGTTACACAATCAAACTTTACAACATAAACACAAGAGGAGTCTCGACCAGCGACTTCTCTGTGTAGAAAATGTCAGTCGGAGGAGATGTCGCTAATTCTAAGATTCACTGACGACAATGATTTCCTTATAATTTCGAGGCTTAAAACAAGTCAGTAGCAAGTTGATATCAGTGGAGGTCTCATCTTCGAGGACGGGCCTTATTAGGCGAGACTTGCAATTCGACTGGCTGGCGGTACACAACTGCACAGGAAGTTGGTTTGGTAAGAGCCAACTTGACACCTGATGAAAATAAACAAACGAGAGAAGATTTTGGGCAGGGGAAGCGTTCGCTTGCTGAAGACGACTCTGGCGTCTCCGGGCTGGACCAACAGCTAACGCTGAATTTACGTAATGAATTCATAAATAATTTGTGTCAAATATAAAGTAATATAAGAGCCATTGGATCTATCATGCTGACCTACCAGATGAGGGACTCTTGTTACCTGCTAGTGTGGCCAGGATGGCCACTCACCCACCAATTATCACAGCTATACAATGTCTCCCAAGGGGACGAAAAATTATGGTTAGGTTGAAAATGAAAAATGCAGCCAGAATCTGATGTATTACTGGGTAAGTAATTAAATCTAAAAGATGTTTAATCTGCCGTCAAGTGCAGAAAGGGTACGATTCCTCCTCAGGGTCAGAGAGCCTAGTTATCAATATTTTGGAGGAGACAGGCGTCTCCTATGAATGTAGCATCAACCAGGGTGTTACAATGCTCACATCACCAGCACAGTACATGACCATCTCCATCTCTTGCAGGCTTGGATCTGAGACTACCAACTTAAGGCTCACTCCCCTGACCATTTGATGAAATAAATTTGTCACCTGAACTTGGAACTTCGTAAAGTCTCAGTCACTTCCAACAGATGCTCACTGTAGTCTATACTGACCTTAATTAAGAATGCGCGTTACTGAAGCATTATTAGGATATACATAATTCTAGAGTTATGTGTGATCAAACAAAGTTTCTGGCATGTGATAAGATACCTGAAGTGATATGAAACACTGCAAACACATGAGATTTTTCCCTGGTCACAAATCAAGTAATGAGGGTTATGACTTTGCTTTGGAATCTTTCAGTATACCAACGGACCAGGTATTACGGTGGATGGCGGATGGGGGTCTGAGTGGCCCATGAGTCGGCAAATGGCCGGTCACTGACTTGGTCTGACGCTGTGATCTTTACACAGCCTACAGAGGTCCCGGTGTGGCTAGAGACCTGCACAAGAGGATGTGAAGCCTTCAACACCACATGTCTCTTGGATCAAGAATGAAATTTTATGTGTGTGTCTAGCATCGAGAACACACACAAGTTCTGGGAAGGTTTACTGACCTTGGCCGCGTGGGCACACGAAAGCTAAGAGAAGCCTGAGTTGGGCCGGCTTACCATATAAAAGACTCACTCAACTAGAACACCTGCAGCCGTCAACCAGTGAGACAATTGTGCTCAATATCTTACTCTACTGATGGTTGGCTGGATAGCTGAGTTTTAGACCTACCATCTGCCAGGGTTATGAAGGCCGTCAACCTCGAGTTATAAGCAACATTTCAAAATCTTCAGGTGTTAACTGATAATTCTCAGATGACAAACATACACTCTCATTATGTATATTTTCCGTGCCACCTGGACATTTAATGTTGACCTGAACAGAGAGGTGAACGAGTTGTAAGATAAAGCATCTAACCAGAATGACAATATTACAGAAATGATTCAGTTTTACCTAAGGTTACTGACTGAAACTAGAATTGTTCCATGCCTGCCCCAGGAGCAGAGCTCGTGGCTCGACCTCTGGGAGCAGATCCTGGTGAGACAATTTCTTTGAAGGAAATTCCTGGAAAACAGAAGTGTTCCAAGCATTGGCAGGGAGGCGGGTCGGTGAGGCACCAGTGCTGGGGCTGGTGAGGGAGTTGTAACGGTTACTGGGGCTTGAAGCTGAAGTAAAAGGATGAGCGCCACAACACAATGCCCCATCATCAGCTTCAACACTGAATAAAGTAAATTTCCTCTATGGTCAAGGTTATGGTTATCTGCTAAGGTGTTGTGCATGGTGTGCCAGGTATTACGTAACTAAAATGCGATGAAACATGACCTCGTCATAATTCAAGAACTAAACACTAAATTTTCTACGAGAAGCACCAGTATTTTATCAGTCCATGAGACCTAACATACTGGTTCCCGGCTCCGCCTCATCTCAAAACGTGTTAATGATCTAACATTCATCAGAGGAGAGCCTGAAACACTGACGGACAACGTCCAAACAAACACATGCTCATTAAATGATAATACGTCTTTTTCACAACAAACTGCGGAAAAATATATTTGATATAATCTGTTCAGTAAACTGGCGATACAATATGTAAACATGATTCTATTCTATAATCATTTCATATAGTGAGAGGATACATGATCTTCTCATCTGCATAAATATCAACTACAAAATAAAGACTCTCCTCGCTATTATCGTGTGACTGCACAACACCAGCACCAGACCCGGCATCTTGCCCACCTGCATCATCAAAATATTAAACATAGAGTCAACAAAGTCTTTCTCTTTTAAAGTAATTAATTTCTTTCTTTTATAATCATATTATAGACCTGAGTAACGTTACACGTTGCACGAGAATGACAACGATACCAGTTCACTTTCTCTAACACAGGCACATGGTCACACTAATATGAAGTCTGCTACCCTGTGGTAGGGACTGGGCTGTTCTTGTGGCAGTCTGTACCACCTGGGATGGGTTCCATGTGATTGTGGTGCCGAACCTGGAACTCGGGGACAAGGGATGTCAAGCGACAGGTGACGGTGGCGAAAATGGTGCTCTCTATATAGCTTCTTGCCGAAGATATGGCGATACGTGTGTGGGAGAAGTAAGATGACGGGGTACAGATAAGACTGGAAGCGCTACGGTTAGTGACGTTAAGCAGTGTTTTCCTATCATGCCAGCAACAGCTCAGGAAATACTGCCGTGTGCCACACTATGTTCTTGTAGCGAGCGACGACACATTGGCCGGCTACTGCTACCACTTCCAGGTTCACCTCATCACTACCGGCTGTACCCTTATGTACACATCACTACCGGCTGTACCCTTATGTACACATCACTACCGGCTGTACCCTTATGTACACATCACTACCGGCTGTACCCTCATGTACACATCACTACCGGCTGTACCCTCATGTACACATCACTACCGGCTGTACCCTCATGTACACATCACTACCGGCTGTACCCTCATGTACACATCACTACCGGCTGTACCCTTATGTACACATCACTACCGGCTGTACCCTTATGTACACATCACTACCGGCTGTATCCTCATGTACACATCACTACCAGCTGTACTCTCATGTACACATCACTACCGGCTGTACCCTCATGTACACATCACTACCGGCTGTACCCTTATGTACACATCACTACCGGCTGTGCCCTTATGTACACATCACTACCGGCTGTACCCTCATGTACACATCACTACCGGCTGTACTCTCATGTACACATCACTACCGGCTGTACCCTCATGTACACATCACTACCGGCTGTACCCTTATGTACACATCACTACCGGCTGTACTCTCATGTACACATCACTACCGGCTGTACCCTTATGTACACATCACTACCGGCTGTACCCTCATGTACACATCACTACCGGCTGTACTCTCATATACACATCACTACCGGCTGTACCCTTATGTACACATCACTACCGGCTGTACTCTCATGTACACATCACTACCGGCTGTACTCTCATATACACATCACTACCGGCTGTACCCTCATGTACACATCACTACCGGCTGTACCCTCATGTACACATCACTACCGGCTGTACCCTCATGTACACATCACTACCGGCTGTACTCTCATGTACATCACTACCGGCTGTACTCTCATGTACACATCACTACCGGCTGTACTCTCATGTACACATCACTACCGGCTGTACCCTCATGTACACATCACTACCGGCTGTACCCTTATGTACACATCACTACCGGCTGTACCCTCATGTACACATCACTACCGGCTGTACCCTTATGTACACATCACTACCGGATGTACCCTCATGTACACATCACTACCGGCTGTACCCTTATGTACACATCACTACCGGCTGTACCCTCATGTACACATCACTACCGGCTGTACCCTTATGTACACATCACTACCGGCTGTACCCTTATGTACACATCACTACCGGATGTACCCTCATGTACACATCACTACCGGCTGTACCCTTATGTACACATCACTACCGGCTGTACCCTCAAATACACATCACTACCGGCTGTACCCTTATGTACACATCACTACCGGCTGTACCCTTATGTACACATCACTACCGGCTGTACCCTCATATACACATCACTACCGGCTGTACCCTTAAGTACACATCACTACCGGCTGTATCCTTATGTACACATCACTACCGGCTGTACTCTCATGTACACATCACTACCGGCTGTACCCTCATGTACACATCACTACCGGCTGTACTCTCATGTCCACATCACTACCGGCTGTACTCTCATGTACACATCACTACCGGCTGTACCCTCATGTACACATCACTACCGGCTGTACCTCATGTACACATCACTACCGGCTGTACTCTCATGTACACATCACTACCGGCTGTACTCTCATGTACACATCACTACCGGCTGTACTCTCATGTACACATCACCAGGCGAACATATTTTAGACAAACATTTACTGACAGTATGACATTACAGTAATATAGCCATTAGGCATACCTGAGGAAAACGAAGTATGTACTTGAATGTGTGTGTGTGTGTGTGTGTGTGTGTGTGTGTGAACACCCTAGTGCATGGGTACGCACGTGACCATGCACATGTACATACTGTACATACAACTCTGGGTCATTTCAACAACCATCATAACAAAAGATCCTACAGCTGTGCTTGTCTCAGTACACATCATAACTACCACAAGTCTTACTCAGTAAAGCAGAAAAGTTACAGCAGACTGGACACGTTTGGGTAACAGGAGGCAACTTACACTTGAAGGTTTTGGTTGGGGCAACACCCCAGAGGTCATACATGCAGCATGACTGGGTCAAGGGTCACAGCCAGCCAGTGAATATCTGATGACTACCGTTGGTTGGAAGGGAGGACTTGAGTATGAATGTGGAGGGTGCCAGAGTGAGTGTGGGGTGCCAGGGTGCTGATCAGGCTAACAGGGAGGATGGAGCCCACACAGGCAAAGTTGTTATGGGGGGATGGGGCACACACTGGTAAGGCTGATGGGGGGATGGGGCACACACTGGTAAGGCTGATGGGGGGATGGGGCACACACTGGTAAGGCTGATGGGGGGATGGGGCCTAATCTGGTGTGGCGCACGAAGCTGGATGAGGCTGACAAGCAAGTCACTGTTGAGGAGGAGGAGGAAAAGGGTTTGGTCGACTGTTGCTGTTCTGTTGATGACAGTTTACGTGGTTGGTGGGGCTTGTGGTGGGTGAGGGAGTATGACCAGAGAGTGAGTGTGTTTGGTGGGATGGTGTGACTGAGGAAACTAATGATGATCACGAGGTTGATGATGATGATGATGATGATGATGATGATGATGATGATGATGATGATGATGATGATGACTGAGTTTGGAGAGGCACTATGTCGTCGACGTGGTCGTGATACTTGTGGCTGAGAGAAATACACGGGACTGTGGCAACAGACCGGCCTGTATACCTGACACGGCTGGCATGGTTCAAGTCACGAGTGGCTGACGGCAGGTGATATGGCAGGAGCGATGTGTTGGCTGACGGCAACGTGGTAAACTACAAGGTCTGTATGGCAGACAACTTGGCTGATGGATGATGTAGCAGGTGACATGGCTGGCTGTGCCTCGTTCATGATGTATCCCACCTCACCAGGGACAGCTTCCAGCACTGTATCTGTGGACGACGAGTCGCACGGTGTTCACCTCTGCCGTGCAGCGACGCCTCTATCTTACCGTGAGTAACGTCAGCGATAAATCTGAGTGCATTCATAACGACGATACAGTGGAACAAAAATTGTTCTGTCCTGAGGTTGTGGCCAGCACAGCTGCTGCAGCTGGTCATGCATATCACGCAGCAAAAACTAAATAGTCAAGATGGAGTCGATGCGTCGTCGGTGTGGAGGATAAACTATAACTGTGTCTGACCAATAATCCTGCCATCACTACCCCGGCAGTGGAGAAGCCCCAGGGCCATGTGTACCTACCGTTCACCTGATGATATAATTATAAGGATATCAATAACACCTTGCCCAACACACACACACACACACACACACACACACACACACATACATATATATTCGTAAACACGTACATATTCATGTACACGTAGACGCGCGCGCGCGTCATGGCCGCTCACAAAAGCCTGGCAATCAGGTAAATCGGTCAAGGGCGGGAGTGTGGCGGGCAGTGTGGCCCAGGTGGTCGGGACAGTGGCCGCTGTGAGGCACCACAGCCTCGGTAACGTTGGCTACACTGTCTGAGTCCTGGTGCAGTCACATGGCACGACCACTGGGGCACGACCACTGGGGGCACTGACCACTGGGGCATGACTACCGGGGCACTGACCACTGGGGCACGACCACCGGGGCACTGACCACTGGGGCACGACCACCGGGGCACTGACCACTGGGGCACGACCATCGGGGCACTGACCACTGGGGCACGACCACCGGGGCACTGACCACAGGGGCACGACCACCGGGGCACTGACCACTGGGGCACGACCACCGGGGCACTGACCACTGGGGCACGACCACCGGGGCACTGAGCCAAGGTGGCACGACCACCGGGGCACTGACATGAACAGTGGAGGGAAGGTAAGGACAATGAAGGATCCTGGCAAGGGTAACAAGGTGGCGGCGGTGGTGAGAGACAAAGACTTAATGAATGAGGTGCGGGGATGTTGGGAAGGTCGTCTGAGTGGTGGTGGTGGTGAGGAAGGGGCACTAAAAAGGGCACTGGATATTCTAATGATATAAAGGATTACTACAGCGGAGAAAGCTGGTGGGAAGGGCAGTGGGGAAGCTAGTCGTCAAGGGCAGTGGGTGAAGGGAGTGTCCAGCTCCGACTGTACTGCCCACCAGCAGAACACTCCAGCCCTTGGGTCACCATCCACACCACTCCTCGCTCCTCCTGACTTACAGCATGTCCTTCCCTCCCACATTACTGATGGAAGGTCAAACATTGTGCTAGTGTCGTCATGAGGTTAGTCATGGAAGGGAATGGCTTCTTTTGGCATACCATCATCAAAACATCTTACTGTTAGATAAATTCTATCAGCTGTAGTCCGGACCTGTTTTATCCAGTAATGATCTGTTATTCTTAAGCTTAGTTTCCTAATAATATAAGACAATATATTGTTATCATCCCATGATAAGAGCCTACCATTGTTATCATCCCATGATATGAGCCTACCATTGTTATCATCCCATGATAACAGCCTACCACTGTTATCATCCCATGATAAGGGCCTATCATTATTATCATCCCATGATGAGGGCCTATCAGTTATCATCCCATGATCAGGGCCTATCATTGTTATCATCCCATGATAAGGGCCTATCATTGTTATTATCCTATGATAAAGGCCTATTATTGTTATCATCCTATGATAAAGGCCTATCATTCTTGACAATAATTTTCATGTAAACATCTCGCAATGAAGCCAAAGAGTCCCATGTATGACATTGGAGCATTGGAGCTGTGAGGGAGGGACTGTGGCCCCGGGCTTTACATTCCCTTAAACCAACTGATGATGAAACTTTCACAAGATGTTTGAGTAACCCTGGTGCAGTCTGCCCGCTGTGTTCACTGTCTCTCCTTATCCACAATGCTTGAGAAGACCGACTCGTGAAGACTGGATGTCTTCACTTTTACGCTTCATGTTACCGACATTTATTCTAAACTAGAGAACCTTATGATATCTTAATTTGTACACTCCTGTGCACGACCTTATATAATATCTATCTGTCTTTTTTAAACGCCATCACAGTCGTTACGTCAGTAAATACGTACACACACATTAACAATTGACTGTCAAGGTAAATTATTGGAGATTTTTTTGATGCGACCAGTCATTTTAACCACGATAAAACTCATTATAACATTTACCTAACTATTCATACGGTAGTAAGATGTATGTCGGGAACAATACACCATAGTACGGCCACCACACGACTGGCCGGATCATCAACATTCATCATCAGTTCCCATCCCAGAGTATCCTGGTGACCATCTGCCTCATCAGCATCAATCACTGTCATCAGCAACATGAAGGCTCTCATCACCAGGTCGTGTACACTATAATCACATGCACAACAAACAAATATTCACCATTTCCAAAGGTTCAACATCCTGAGACTTCAACTGTCTTTTCTCGCAGTTATTTTTCCAGTGTTGAGACGCTGATGTGAGTCCAAGACTGTATTATACCCCACCCATCCTACATCCCATACCACACATACTGATGGATGACTTCCTTACCTCTTCCTCTGATGGAAAGGAGAAAGCTAGTCGGTGGAGGCAAGTCTGGCGTACTACACACACACACACACACACACACACACACACACACACACACACACACACACACACACACACACACACACACACAATGTAGAATTCCCTCCCTATACAGCACAAATGGGAAATTACCCAGAACTTCGTAACTCAGCAGACAATCAGTCCATATACATGAGTGGCCAGAATGTACCAGGAATGAGCAACATGCACACACAGCCTGATCTCTTACCCACACCAGTACGATAAATCACAATAACAAAATTGTCACTACTGTCACACCTGCAGCTGCCCATCAGCAAGTGAACCTCGGTATCATTGTACTTCAAGTGTAACATGATCTCGCAAGCGCTTCCACACTTGCTCCCCTGGGTGGTCAGGCCGAGCCATGGCCAGGTGACTGCAGGAGGGACATACACACTATCACCTATGACTGGAACAAGTGTGTGTGTGTGTGTGTGTATCTAGGCAGGACATCCTCTCTCGTCTCACTGAACATGACTGGTAATTCAGCATTCTTGATGATGTTCTCAACTCGTCTAACGATTATCTAACACTGCTCAGGTAAATTACCAATAACCTGGTCCAAGTCCATAGCGGGGTACAAACAAACTCAAGTATAGACCCGCCCGAAGTGTAATTCTTCGTAACAATACAGTAAACTAACACGAAGTTTCGTGACTCGTGTCACATTCTCAAGTGTAAGGAAAATCAGGTACGGTTTAAGTGTTAGTGGGCCTCGCCAGTAAAAGATTACATCTTAAGTGAAACGTCACCTTACGCGAGGCTGTATCACTGAGGCTGACGTCT
This sequence comes from Panulirus ornatus, assembly GCF_036320965.1. Taxonomy (NCBI): domain Eukaryota; kingdom Metazoa; phylum Arthropoda; class Malacostraca; order Decapoda; family Palinuridae; genus Panulirus; species Panulirus ornatus. Next base: position 10,621,653 of record NC_092245.1, read on the forward strand.
TTTCAAAGAACTTCTCATTCAGATGGAGTCTACATTTCCCTGCTACCGGAAGTAGCGCAGACTAAGGCTGCAAGAACCCATAGAAAGGATAACACCAGGAGCGTTTCACAGAAAGTGGTCCTGGGGTCAATATAAGCAACCTACAACCTACAACAACAACATCTGTAGACGTCTACCTTGATGACTGTGCATGACTCTGGTTGGGCTGGGAGTTTACCCATCCTACATATGACATGTAGTTCAATGACGTCAGAGATACTTCTTATCATACATTAGGAAATATGTGTAAGAAATTCATCCACACGGATGTTTTATGCCAAATATTTGAGTATTGTATCTTTGCCTTCTATACCATTCCACATGTCTAACCAAGCACATAATTCCATACCAGGAAACAACCCATAGCACGGGTAATCGTGCTCAATAAATTCACAGCTTTTGTGGCAAATATCAATCAAATCTCCTCTACCGCCGTCCCACGGCGCCCCTACAGAGCCCCCTACTTGCCCTTCCTCACCCAGCTGCCCACAACCATTATGTCCTTTACTTCCTAGAACAAGTCCTTTTACCCATGACGTCAGGACCCACACCTGCAGGAGGGGAACTGACCTTACTGGTAAGGGTGAAAGGCCGTAAACCGTGGATATGTAATGGTGTGGGGAGGGCGAGGGCGAGATATCTGTGGCATGGCTGGTATGTACAGTGTGTCATATGGAGGGGATGGTACATGCAGGGGTTGGTATGACCCGGTGTTGGAATCATGGTGGTGACAACGTGTGTACAATACACATCACTCATGTTCCTTCTGCTTGCTATCAAGTAAGGAAAGGACAACATACGCTTACTGTCGTCCCAATCGAGAGCAATCATCAGGATCCTTCAAGGACAACTCTTGTGTCTCCAACTTCAGTTCATTCCTCACAAGTGTGTGTGTGTGTGTGTGTGTGTGTGTGTGTGTGTGTGTGTGTGTGTGTGTGTGTGTGTGATCCATATTTCCAGAGACAAGCATAAAGCATCCTCAGCTACATGATCTTGTCTCTGGTAGACCGATGGCTTCCCTCTCTGTACAGTACATGTGTTGGGAATGACTTTCTTGACCTAAGCTAGAAGACTTTTCTGTCTTCCTTAGTGGCTCTCTGCTACCTCTTCTGACTAACACGTTCATGATTCTTTCACCCTAGCTTCTAGGGGAGACTACAGAACCACCGGTGTACTGGTTCCTTCACCCAGCTTCTGGGGGGAAGACTACAGAACCGCCAAACTATATCATTCCACTAGGTCAACGTGCGAGACCATAACTATACCCACTCTTAAGACGATCTCTTTTCTGTGATTAGGATCTATAACACCAATCAAAAAAAAAAAAAATAGAGTCTACATTTACCGTATGTACTCGTATATAGTGCAAGTTTTTAAGACCAATTTCTTAATGCAAAACAATAAAGGGGTCGACCTATACATGGGGAATAGTTTCGTTAGGATGAAAGCCGTGCATGATGGAAGGGCGAGGAGCAACGTTTAGCTTCAGACATGAAAATATTTACTAGTTACTACCAGTAAACAAATTCATAACTGTCTCTAACGTCCATTACTGTAGTTTATCTGATGTGGGCAATATGAAGTAGAAAATACCAGTAAATGCAAGAAACTGGAAGAGAATAAACAAGAAAGATGTCGTTGGGCTATTTTTGGTCAGGGTGATGGAGAGAATACCAGCTGTTCGGTCTATTTTTGGCGGGAGAGTCATGCAAATACCCGTACTGCGATTTGTTTGGCGTCTCATGTATTTCAAAAAAACGATTACTTGTAAATTAAAAGTAGCGTAACATTGTATTAAGTAAACTTGTCATATTTCTGGGAAATAAGAAGCAAGACAATAAGATTATAAACATAATTTCAGCGTACGGTAATATTACTGTAGGGGAAACAGGACCTCAGTACACATGTGACTGTAAGATGTGGTCTTTCACTGTTCAGAAGGAAAGGTATCTGTGCCGCTGTTATTATTCCTAATTTATGTAACTAGCTTGTCAGAATGACCCGAACCATATTTGAGCATATATTTGCTGATAATACTAAACTTACGACCCAGACAATAGTCAAACCCATGACATAACACAAACGACCGAGAACAACGTCAGCATTCCTCAACATGCTAATGTACGGCGTTATGACACAGGACACAACAGCAAGGCCAGGTTAGCATAATTTCGGTGAGACAAGAGATCTGTTACAAGAATTTACTTGTGAGAAGGATTCTGAAGTTGACATAAGAAGAAATAAACTGAAAAATATTCACATAATTTATAAACAAATTATGGTACGTATCACCACTTTGGTTGCCCACCTGAGAAGGCAGCTAGGAGCAGGGTTAACACCGAGCACCGTGAGGCTCTACAGAGAGTAAAGAATCAACGTTACAGAAACAGGCAGCAGCACCCGAGTTGGTCACGCCTCCCGGGAGGCCGATGAAGTTAATAGCTACAACTATGAAGCTCCTTGTTCGGTCGGACGATGTCAGGATGGAGGAGTTCTCTAAAACTCAGCGTTAGTTTCACCAACACCAGTGGTCAAGTAACTTCACTCAAAAGCAATGTTACCCGGCGGGTTACCGGTGGCAGGGGAGGAGGCAGGAGGATGGATGGGGCAGCAGGGGAGGGAGGGAGGCACATATGATAAAGGTAAATCAAGACATCGAGGGACTGGCTCTCCTGGGCTACCGATATCTTACTTTTTTCGTTTCCTTGCGATTGTCTAGGAAACTAATCTTACCTCATCATTAAGGAAAGTAACAGACAAAACTATAATGTTTTCCACACGAGTGTCTCACGATGACTGGTGGGTGGGAGGGGTGACCGTGTGTAGTTGTGCCAAACCTAAATACATATAACTTGTATCAACAGATACAATGGGGTATCACATTATCCCCCACCAACACTCCTCTAGATGGCGTCCACTTGCATCCCTCATTCTCCCTCGGAACCTCTTCTAACACCACCACACTCACCACCAAGTCATAATGCAGCACCAACAATACCTCCGACAACCCCATCAGTAAGGCCAGCAATATCCACACTGCAGCAACACCAACAAAGTCACCAGTAACACCAGTAGTACCTAAACCACGACAAAGGCTGTCAACACCAGTAACACCTGTATTACTACAGCCCTCACCATCATGATGCCTTACATACATATCATCAAGAGGGAGAACCAAGGGTGAACTGGTCAGTCACGATGGAGTCAACAGTGCTACACTGTCCCTCTCACCTGTCGGCTGCTTCCACTCACTCACCTTGAAGCGGCCGGGCACCGCCTATACTGGAATCACAGGACTGTCTCTTGTCACGTCGCTTTCCAGTGAAGTGGTGGCACAGCTACGGGTTCGGGAGAGAGGCTACTGGGAGACCCCCTAAGCCACACTCTTGGCGAGAGTGACACCTAACTAGAGTACCTGGAGGAAGTACGTGCCCGCCTCACACACACACTACTTGAACTACCATCTACAGTGGCTCTGGACGTGGCTGACACGCCCCAAGAACCACTAAATACTGTGCTTTTGTGATGGAGTCATGGCTCCCAGAGAGAGGCGTACCCTCCCTGCCACAACATAATGAAAGATGTAGAGGACACGAAACGACTGCCAGAGACGTTACATGTAAAAAACACATGAGACCACGACGTGTGATGTGTGGCGAGGGGAGAGCGGACGGTTCGCCTAACCACAGCGGCCGGTCGCCCCGGAGCCTGGGTCACAAGAACCACAGCGGCCAGTCGCCCCGGAGCCTGGGTCACAGGGTCCACAGCGGCTGCGGTTGTGTCCGCTGTGCTAGTGCTACTGATGTGAGGCGCTGGGGAGGGGGAGAGCTTGTGAGATGTGGTGAGAGGGCAGGTGACGTTAGGTGAGATGGCTGATGAAAGCAAGTGTGAGGATGGGCGAGAAGGATGGTGAGGGTGAAGGTGAAAGCTGGTGAGAGGGATTGGTGAGAAGACTGAGCAGGCTGGTGACAGTGAGTGAGAGGGCAGGTGGCGAGAGAGCTGACGGCAGTGCGGGCCAGAGATAAAGAAGAGTGGACAGGTGAGGTGGCCGCCCTAGGCGCTCGTCAGAAGGCAGAAGGAACGCTGTGAGGTCCGGTGAAAGGTTCTTACACGGTGGGTCAGGGAAAGGGCGATGGTGGAGAGAGAGAGAGAGAGAGAGAGAGAGAGAGAGAGAGAGAGAGAGAGAGAGAGAGAGAGAGAGAGAGAGAGAGAGAGAGAGAGAGAGAGAGAGAGAGAATGTTAAGGGGCTGTGTGGAAGAACACTGGTAACACGGGGAGCTTCCAGTACCTTGTGTCAGCCGGGGTCTGCTGCTGTGCCGAGCAGCGCGCGGGCCACGAGACTTACCTGTCCTCACCCTGGTAACGCGGGCCATTATACCACAATACACACTGCCACAAAGATCTATGCCGACAAACTTACGTCACATCCTCCAGCATTACGTCATTCACTTCTGTAAAATCAGTGTGTTCAGAGAAGACTCCTGTGATGAAGAGTTGCTGCCTGGGATACATTCACGAGCAGCCCGGGGTCAAGCGCGCTGGGGTTCGAATCCTGGACGCAGAGGTATGTGGCTCAGGTACATATGTATGCATATATATATATATATATATATATATATATATATATATATATATATATATATATATATATATATATATATCAAAAATACAACCAATAATCACCCTCCCCTCACGATCAATTAACTCTCCACTTTAATATCGGAAATATGTACACAAAGTCCAACGGGTGGATTTGTAGGAGGGAAGAGGAACGCCAGGGATGTGGGGGATGATACTGCCTCCACCTACGGAGTAAAGTGTGGGAGTAAAGTCTGGTGTACATGGTAGAAGGAAGAGACTCCTGACGGGAGGCAGGGAGCCTGAGGCACCGCCCTACCATGACCCAGCATGGTGAACACAGCTTTCCCTCTCTTTCTTTGTTCATGACACAATGCTTATATCATCCTACATCCAAAATGCCTCATCATCCAGCAACCACACGTACAATGCTCAACCAACTGCCTTTCTCACCCAACTTGAGTGCCATAAGACCGACCTCACATATATCTACAAACTAACAACAGACACAGACTCAACAGACGGACCTCTTCCTGCTGACGATCTGGAAGATCCAGTGTTCCTCCGACGACCATATATTACCTGCGTGTCGTAGAAACCAACTAAGAGGGGCGGGAGCAGGTGGCTGGGGACCTTCCTTCATGTATCACTTTCCACATGAAGGAACAGAACGAGAAGCCAAGTAAGTTTTTCCTTTAAGTTTGTGTTATCTGTTCTTCAGTTATCCGCAGGTGGTTAGGTTACCCCCCCATACTACCCTGGCCATGTACAGTGAAGGTCCATAATGAGGTGGTTAGGTTACTTCCTCACTAACCTGAACTGCAGGTACATAAGGATGGCGTCTGGTGATCTAGCAGCAGCCCAGGTTCCTTGGTGTGTCTCAGCACTTGTGTTCCCACCTTACTTCTTACATAAAGCATTACGAATTAGGAAATATATTGAAATATACAGTGTGTGTGTTTGTGTGTGTGTGTGTGTGTGTGTGTGTGTGTGTGTGTGTGTGTGTACGGGGGGGGGGTGAGGGGAGTCCTGTGAGTCAGAATATTTCACATGAGGCAACAAAGAATCCCCGAAGGAGAGAGACAAGTCAGTGACTCAATATCAGAAGCTGAGTGTCTCAGCAGCAGGAGTCGAGTGTCGTAGTACCATGAGCTGGGTGTCCCAGCATCAGAAGGTGAGTGAGGACACTACGCAGCGAGGAGTGAGCACCCCAGTGCAAGCACACCCTCCCCTCCCTCAACTTCCAATCACAGAGAACTGGTATTATCCCTCCTCATGATCCGTGTTGACCAACTTCCCTGGACTGTTATGTGAACACTGGCTTAATCACTTACATATACTGTGCTCAATTCTCAGCTGGGCCATTGCTTCCCCAGAGATACCGCATGACCATAAATTTCCAACAGAATCACAGGTGTAATGTGTAGTCAGGCTCCCTGCAAGCTCAGCAAAATTCAAATTACCATCTTTTGTTTGGTATAATCTTAAATCTTTAACTCCTAAGTATTATATAAAAAAAAAAAATCAGCTCGCGTTTCCAACTAACATCACAAGCAAGGAAGTTTAGTATGATGTACCTGCCAGACTGCATCCACCCTGAACCAACTCTCATCTCCAGAGATTTTAACGCAAGGCATAAATCAACAGGTAATTCCAATCCTATCAGACCAAACGAGCACCATCTGTTAGCTCATGTCCTACTGGTATGGCACCTCCAGCATACACACATCTTAGGAGGAATCCTCAACCTACACAAAGGCTTAAATATTCGTCATACTTACACACTCACTGTTCTCAACACAAGGCAACGACGGTAATTCAAATCATTAATATCGATGATATTCTCTCACGGGATAAAGCTCAAACGACAACGGTTTACAGTTTCCACCTATCATTATGGCAGTGTCCTCGTGTTTGGCTGGTTCAGTCCTGTCAGCCTGACCCTCGCCTGCAATTCATCCCCAGCTTGGCTTAAACGTCTGACAATTCTCAGCTTCACCTCCTCACGTTTACCTCATTTCGCATCTCGGCTTCATCAAGATAAATATAATGGCTACCACAACGATTCAAAATGTAAAACGCATAAACCTACAGCCGGCAGACCTGCCTTATCTTACGGTAAACCACTTGCACCGGAAACACTGAGATGGTTCCAGTTTGACTCAGCAACAGCCAGGACAGACTCGAGGGAAACTGAGGAGCAGACAACAGTTGTCACATTGTGCGGCAAAACTGAAACGTGACCGAGGCCGCTCCTACCACAGGGGACTTGTAAGGACCCAATAGAGACCTCTGTACGACCGTTCCTATATGCACTACGGACATATCACGGACCAACTTATTCCTTCCACTCAATATCTGATTCTCTCGTCAGCACCATCAAACTGTGCACGTCTGCGCACTAATGACTCGTCCAGCAGGTCATACACACCACCATATATCTTTGTGCATATTCCTACTACCATACCCTCGTATATATACACATAGCCATACCTCCATATATACCCATGACTCGTTCGGTAGACCATATCTATATACGTACGTATATCATGATTAATCCAGCATACCTTTTGCACTACCATACCTCGTACATACACACACTAACTACGAACAACACAACAAACCACCTGCTACACTGTAACAGAACCTCATTATTCTCGGTGTAGATATACCGTCAGTGTTACCTGGAGTGTTCCTGCTGCTGTGCAGAGCTGCCTTAACTGACGTAGGGACGATACCAGTGTTACCTGGGGCTTTCCTGCTGCCATCTGCCACGATTCAACACCTTACCTGACAAACAAACAAACAAATATGATAATAATAATGATAATAATAATGATAATAATAATAATAATAATGATAATAATAATAATAATAATAATAACTCTATGCCTAGCTTCCTTTGCCGTTTCAGAAGCGTAGCGTGGGAACAAACGAAAAAAATGGCATTCTACACTCATCCAATCTCTCCCTATAATTAGTCAATCAAGTAATAATAATAATAATAATAATATTAATAATAATAATAATAATAATAATAATAATAATAATAATAATAATGATAATAATAATAATAATAATAATAATAACATAACAGCCGTGTAAAATTGATAGGATAATCAGTAGGAGTGTGAGCTCATCAAGAACATCATGAAGGTACACAAGACTCTTGTAAAAGGTGAACAGCTTCGTTGGTTGTGGGTCGACTACTGTGCCCAGGATTCGAACCTGGGTAGACACATGCGAGGCTCATGGTCAACATCATTAATCAGTAAAGCACGGAAGTCGATGACGTACTTACTCAAGTGTTTGTGTTCCAGGTTAGCCTATCGTCCAACAGTGAGTTGAGAAGCTTGACGACCTAACCTTCTTGTGAGAAGATGGGAGGCGGTGAGATGTGGCTGCAGGAGAAACTGATGTGCTTCTAGCTGAAGGTGAGTCTGTGATACGAGTCAGTAAACAGTTTTGAACTTCCTGGTGTTTATCATTATCGCACTTATGCCTCCGTGGGCTAGAGATGGAGGCCTCTATATTCACAAGAGAACGAGGGAGCGTGGCTTGTAGCCGGGCCTGCTGGTCGTTCACATCCCATCGCCGAATCTGGTGACCTTCCGTGACCCCAGTCATTGACACCACCACCAGGGAACAACATCCTCTGCCCGACAGGAATGTGACAGCCGAGACAAAGGTCCTGGGGAGCAATAAACCTCGGAGTAGCTCCGCCCTACCTCCCCAGCCCTCACCCCGACCCTGCCATCTCTGCCTTCCCTTCCCAGTCTCACGAAGCCCTAGTCTGTAACGTCATCACTCAGGCTGACGTCATGAATGATGACCTATATGGTAATGACGTCACTCAAACATCAACGTCAAAAGCGATGGCAGACAGCCCTACCTGACGACTGGACGACCAATACAAGAGGATCTGTTCACTACACCAGCAGTGCCTCTGCTGGCATATCTACTGACGGAGGTGGCTTTAGGGTTTTCAATAAAACACGAGGGTGTCCATCACACGGGTAACAGTAGCTGCTCCTCGCGTGATGTCCGGTTATTGTGTGCACACTAACAGATGGGACGACGGATGACGGTGCTAGTGACGACAGGGCACTGCCATCATTCATATGATTATTCTGGCATTATCATACATCTGGCATTATTCCTACATCAACCAAGTTAACCTTCATACAACCAACTACACTTCCTGTGTGCTGTAACCAGAGAGTACATGTTTACAATTTATGAATCTTTAACAACTTGATGATACACATTACAAATGCTTACCAAGATCTGCCAACATTTTCATTTTACAATGCGCATTACCGCTTAACCTATACACCCAGGCCTGGCTTACACCAGCGGAGAGATCCACTGTCACCAGTGTGGTCCATCTCGAGGAGCTGAAGTGACTAACATAACTTAGCCAAGTACGAAGTCAAATTCTGGACACATTATGAGACAGCTTCTGACTAGTGTGGCACAACTCAGGTTGTCTTCCAGAATCACGATGAGCATCTTACGGTCTTAATGCTGAAAAACATATCATACAATACCTCAAGGTGCAGGCGTACAACAATATGGTATACCTCAAGGTGCAGGTGTAGAACAATATGGTATACCTCAAGGTGCAGGTGTAGAACAATATGGTATACCTCAAGGTGCAGGTGTAGAACAATATGGTATACCTCAAGGTGCAGGTGTAGAACAATATGGTATACCTCAAGGTGCAGGTGTAGAACAATATGGTATACCTCAAGGTGCAGGTGCAGAACAATACGTTAACCAGTGAACAGTAGGACACACATCAAGACACTGCTGCTGCACAGCATGGCACATCTCAAGAAGCCGTTGCTGGGGAATATGTCACAACACAAGAAAACTCACAGGAGACCTGAACACCACCGTGCAGGAGGAGGTAGACGTAGCAACAGCAGCACACATGGCGCAGGACTGCCCTGACCTTGGGCATTAGGTTGGTCTTCACCAGGTATAATGTGTGGAGAAGGTGTGGGTCATGAAGCGTATGGGCGTGGCTCCGGTGGGTCATGAAGCGTATGGGCGTGGCTCCGGTGGGTCATGAAGCGTATGGGCGTGGCTCCGGTGGGTCACTCGCGCCATCACAGGATAAGTGAGAGAGGAGCAGGTTATGGGAGGGAAGGGCAAGGTACAGCATCGTCGTGTGACAAATTACGAGCCTAACATTGCCCATGAGAGATACATCCTTCTGATGCTTCAACCACTGTTGGGATACTTAAACAAATGAGACAAATATATACATAACGACGTTACTTTTGCAAGGGCATCTATGGGCCGGTGCGCAGAATATCTGCTAAGCTTTGTTCTTTGTATGAGGCCCATAACTTCCTAAGAAACAATAAACTTCAGAAGAACATAACAAGGGTTACAAAACTTAATCATGTGCAACACCTTATTAGCACACGATACAAATACAAACGACTTCAACTGATCTCCATAATATAAAAGAGAAAAACGAAGACTGAGGACGAGATGCTCAACACGTGTTGGGAAAAAATCTAGAGCCATGAGCGAACCAGTAAGTGTAGTAACACTTAATGTCTGACTGACGTGCCTACTGACCTTGACCACACCACTCTCTCCAGTACATACATACAGCTGAACCCTCGAGGAGCAACATACCCCCGTGCAGGTGACAGGCACATATCCTGCTAAGTACAACCCCACACCTCCCCATGTGTCTTTCATAGGCATCTACCCAACCCCGACCAATAAAAGCCACCTTACCTGGCACAAGTGAGTCTCGATGGAACCTGTTCACGACTGCAATATCAAGGACCACTTGCTTCGAACATGCGCATCCCTTGAGGCGGTTGCCCACCATGGACCATCTCTCCTTGCAAAGGAGAATCATTAAATCCATCTCTGTGAACCAATTAACATTCCACAACAGTACCTTAAGCCAACCCTTTGATCACCATTGCGAGTTTGCTGGAACATGCCAACCACAACGCATCAATGAGTACTATCGAAGTGTTCTCCAGACGCCCAGACGACCTTGGGTCACCTACACTCTCCTTACCTATCATGAAGGATCCATGCGGCAAGTGCCAACCTATGGACGACCTCAAGCACCCACACTCCCCTGGAACACCAAGGACAACCTTATGTGGCTAGATGACTCCCTCAGGCGCGTGTCCAACCCTGGATCATCAGAGACCAGTCATTCTGGAATGTGATAAGGGACTACACTAACATATGTTGCTATGTTGCAAACCAAACCAACAGTACCTGGAGACAAGACGTACTTGACAGTGTGACCTTGTGAGCTACACATGGAGACTAGAGATATATCAGGGAGAAAACATTGCTGCCATCCACACAATGATGTACTGTAAATGTCTAATGTTTGTGTGGGAGTTCCTGACTTCCTTTACCGTAAACAGGATAATCGTTGACTATGTATCTCCCATCACTGATCAATATGTATCAGTAACTACCTCACTAAGGAATCACCTCAACAACTAACTAAACCATAAGTGCACAGTTATAGGGATCAACTTTCAATCAAAAGTTTGGTAAGCCATCATTACAAGCACAAGTATCATTATCAGGAGTACAAATTAATAAAGACCTTCCCACAATTATCAGTGATTAGTATATAGCTGGATATGATCAAACAAACGTAATATTTGGTTCAGCAGCTAAAAATGTAAACCCGAAAACTAAAGTTACAATACGTGCCTTGTATTGACGGCCTGCCAGACCACATGTAGAGTGTGCGGTTCACATCTGTTATCAGTCTTTATCATGAAGAAAAATTCTTGAACACACACACACACACACACACACACACACACACACACACACACACACACACATACACAAAAAAAAATCCGTCCAGAAATAACCATTTTGAAGAAAGGCTTAGAAATCGAGTTTCTTTGGCTAAAATGCAGACTCAGAGGAAATCTAACAAAAAGTTTTCAAAATACTAAATAATTTCGATAACAACATACTTCATGATGATCTGTTCACGTTGGACACAGAAAATATAACCAGAACCGAGGTTAAAGGGAAGGAAATGCAACACAAAAACGCGGGACAACGTTTCCTACACAAAGAGAATTAAACGACACTGAGCAAAATACTCGACCACATACAGTCACAGCAATGACCAACACTCCTAGGTCTGAACCTAGGCCGGTCAAATGCTTTAATGGTATCAGTTATCACCTAATCACACTTCTGAAGAATGACAACATGCATGTATTTCTATCACTTTTTTTTTGTTTGTAAAGGAACAGATCAAACCCTTCTGCTCCGCTGTATCCGGCGGTTGATATAATCTATGACTACATCTTCCAGTCACCCTTTCCAAAAAAAATGTACACGTCAGTATGCTCTACCTCTACACTACACTACACTACACTACACTACACTACACTACACTACACTACACTACACGGACAGTGTTCCTTCTTAGCAAATAACCCGCCAGATGATGTTCTGTAGGGAGTGGTGGGTGGGGAGGAACCTTTTGCTTTACTATCTTGCCTTCATCAATATATATATATATATATATATATATATATATATATATATATATATATATATATATATATATATATATATATATATATATATATATATATATATATATATATATATATAAATCTAAGATACTACTACTGTCTTCCACCTGATTAGCTCGATAAAGAATATCATGTCTCCTGTTATCTGGCTTTCCCATGTTCTCCCTCTGTCACAGAAAGACTTCGCTCATCTAAAGTTCAGGTTTACCTGCATGGCTCCAACACTTACGTGAGTTAGTTGTTGTTTTATCTACTTAACATTCCCAGTCTAAAGACTGCAAGTAAATGAAGTGTTGCTATCGCCGGCAGCCATTTAGAAATTAACAAAAGGCTGTAAATTAGTAAAATACTGTAGAAATATTTTTCTGTAACGTAAAAAATGTCGTATCCAAGAGCCCGAGAAGAGCGTCACACACCGTAACGTTAATAGTGACGTTTATCTACAAAGTTGCTAAGCATTACGTGAGGCAGATGGTTGTGTATTCCGTCACACAGCTGGGAAATATCTTACACACGAAAGTAAGAAGCAGGGAAGCCCGTCAAGACACCGCAAATTTTGCACCAGTCTCAACCCAACAACTGACGATCATCCAGATTTTTCGCAAAGTTTTTTCAGTGTGGAGGTCTGGTGTAGTGGGAGGGTGGGAGGTGGTGTTGATGTTGGTCGGTGGTGGGCAAGTAATCCCGCGAGTCCTGCAATCCTGAGTAAAGTTCCTGCTGTGACTCCTTACATGGCTTCAGCAAATCATTTGGATATAAAATGTTGCATGGACCACCTTCCATACAGGGCACCATGCTGTAAACATCCACATGAGTGTCTCAGTCTTCAAGTTATCGCGCATGAAATTTTTTGTCCGTCGGGACTCGCACCGCCAATATACTTGTCCTATTTTTTTTGTCAAGCCACTTCCCTATGAAGGACATCATGTCTGTGAACATCTCACTAGCTTCAGATTTTCAAGCAAATTAAGTTCTGAAAGTGAAAACGAGAAACAGACATTCATAAGTATATGAGGCTAATAGGCAGACATACATCAGTACACCTGAAGGAGAATGAAGGACGAGAGTGGTGAGGTGCGTCCACTCCTGCAGCAGCAATACCATGAAAGTCACCTTGTGTGGGGCGTGGCTGGCCCGGCCCAGCCCGGCCCCACACACACACACACACACACACACACACACACACACACACACACACACACACAATTTGGTTCTCATGTGCAGCCGGGGACTGGCATGAGGCCTGGTTAAGCCTCAGTCTCTATAAAATAACTAACCAGAAAAGACTTGATCGTGTACATATTACCCTCCCTCTCCACCACTTCTTCCACCTTTATTATTAATACTCAATTCCCACAGATCACTCTCCCTTCCCTCCTCATCAACTACGTGCCTCCCCCTTCCTTCCCCACAAACTACGAGCCTCCAACCTTCCCTTCCCACCAACCACGAGCCTCCAAACTTCCGTGCCCACCAACTACGTGCCTCCAAACTTCCCTCCCCACTCCTCTACTCCAATAAACAACAACCCTTTTCGGGGTGCGCTAACACAGTGAGCCCGGAGCCCACCAGTGACAATAAATCAACAACTTCCTGTGACAAGAATCTACGTTATGAGAGGAAGTGTGGTGGTGGGTGGCGAGGTGGTGTGAGATGAGGCATGTGGAAGGAGAAGGGAGTGTGACGGAAGCTGAAGGAGGAAGACTGGCAAAGGGAAAACAAGAGAGTGAGATGGTCACAAGAGGCGGGAAGGTTATGATGGAAAAGAGAGTGGAAAAGGGAGTGGAACTTCTGGGATGGGAGAGAACGTGAGATGTTCTTGAATTTGGGTGGAAGAGAAGGCAGGCGCAGTGTAATGTTAGGTCGTGTGATGAAATGATGGCTGGAAACATGATAAGGAGGTATGAATGTATACCATGAGATGTACGCATTTGCATTGTGTGTGTGTGTGTGAGAGAGAGAGAGAGAGAGAGAGAGAGAGAGAGAGAGAGAGAGAGAGAGAGAGAGAGAGAGAGAGAGAGAGAGAGAGAGAGAGAGAGAGAGAGAGAGAGAGAGAGAAGAGAGAGAGGAGGAGGAGCTGGCAGGTTTTTCTTGAGCTTGTATCCAGGTATCGTCACAATACCATGGAATCTCTAAACGTGATGATAACTTCAAGAGCTTTGTTTGGGTACTTCCCATTGCGTCACTTTATTATGTTAGCTGAGACGGCACGACTTACTGAAAGCTCTTCTCAAGGCCATCTCATTAACTCTCTCTCTATATATATACACACACACTAGATTAAGCCAGGTAACCAATCTATCGACCAGCTCCCAGAGGAAAATGAACAGCTGGAATTGACTGCAGGCCGACTGCCACAACCAAGATTCGAACCTATGCAGACTCGACCCCGGGCGGTCCGTGAATACGTAACGCGCCTTCTAAATCTGGGACACAATGCCACTGGTGGCTGCAGGAAGTGGTCCGTAATTTTGCACCAGTCTGGGACATACTGTTGCCAGTGGACGCCTCATGCTGCGTATACATATATATCCCATAACTCACACGGCAGAGCAGGAGCACAAACTCTTGCATACATAACTGACTTGACCTCCACTGTGACTTAACGGAGACGACGAGGTTGACCCAGACTCAAGATAGCTTAAATCATCGAACGTAATTACCTTCACGCTGAGAGGTTACCCTAACACTAGTTACATTCTGATAGGAAAGTCTTACACTGGTGCCTGGAGGGCGGGTGGTACGACGCAGAGGCCCGGGGAAGTGATACGGTTATATCAGTGCAAAGTCTGGCCAGTCCTCTCAGCCCATACAACCAACAACGTGTCTTAGGCGTTGTACAGCCTCTTCTTACCCAACACCTGAGCACTGGTCACTACCACCCAACATATGGACATAAACAACAATAGCTTTGACAGATAACCATGTGGTGTGGTCATCAATCAATCAGACAAAGAACAGCCAAGAGCAAGCTACATTTTTTATTCATTTTACGGTCACCGACACTAACGTATCCTTCGTGTCAATGCCTAGCCACTACCAGCTACTATGAATCAGATAACGACCCATACGCACGACGATCACTTCAAAATGTTGGACTGTAGAGTTGAACCGGACAATAACCGCCCTTCTGAAATCACAATCTAAAAGAAAAAGGGATCAGTTCTGAAAACCATCTCGCGAGCCTCCTGAGTCTCTCCCATGGCAGCAATTCAAGACTCACGCGCATCACACTTGTCTGAGAAGTGGATATCAAACTTTGAGATAACAACAGGAACCAGTTATGAGGCTGGCCTTTGGGTGTAGCTCCATCCACTTCTGCCGCCAACTGTTGACACGTACACTGCCTGCTGCACTTACGGTGTCCTGGGTCCCTCTCCCACACTACTGACACATGAATTGTACTCAAGCGGCCACACGCTTAGTACTCAAGCGGCCAAACATTGCTACTCTACAAAATTACCCAACTCAAGAATGTTTGCAAAAAGCTGCAGTAGGTAGGTAGTGTGGCTGCGCTACCTATGTATTACGCCGGCGGCACAAACTGGATTATTTACTATTTTTAGCCAGACTCGTCGTTCATGTTGAGAAATGTTGTAAAGGTGTAAGTCACTACTTACACTTAGAGCCAAAAAAATTAATACTGTGGAGTGCACGTCATTAACTGTCGGCAAAGAACGTGACATACGCTTCCTTCATCCGCAAGTATCATACTAAGTAACACGATAACACAAGTCCTCTGTCAACACTTTAACAAACACTGACAACAATTTTTGAAAGACATCTGGCCATAAAGGTTGTCTGGCTTAAGGTAACCTTGAGACCCAGTCAGAGGGCATTCTTGTGTGAGTGTGTGTGTGTGTGTGTGGGGCGGGGGGGATAGTAAAGGTAGGACGAGTAATGAACACTGCAGACCACCATCACCTGATCAAACCATGCACGTCAGGATGATGCAAGTCTACCCCGGTCATAACACTCACTGAGACATCAAAATTCACATCTTTTTTCAGGGACACTGGGAGACAACTTTTTTCAGGGACAATGAAACTATTTTCTAGGCACACTGGGACAATATTCTTGTAGAAAGGTAAATTCAAATACAAAATACAGCACAGGCATCATCACGTCAAGAGATCTTGAATTTCACTATCAGTTTTTAGTTCAAAATACAAATATTTCAATTAAAAAACTGACCCAGCAGAGAAAATGACAAAGTTCACGAAAACATTTTTCTTCTGCCACATTCTTTTGACCTCAGGTTGAAATTCAGGCAACCCGACCATATGTGTTGGGCCATTTTCCACACATCACACCTTAATTTTCGATGAAGGAAGAATCCCACACATTCTAGCTTGCTGACCCCGTACTACAGCGAACATTGATTAGTCTTTTCTTGAGCTCGCCAGGTCCAGCAAACCTGGAGGACGCCACTTGCCAGGTAATGTGGGCCTGGAGAACGCCAGATTCCTCTAACGTTCTCTCGGTCAAGGCGAGCCAAGTGAACCTGCAGGAAAGAGAGGCCAGCCAGGGGCGGGTGTGGGGATCCGCTGAGGGTAGCCCGGCGTGGTCACTAGGAACCATCCCTACCCGAACCACTACACCAGGCAGGTAGGAGTGTGCAGTATATTAGCCCCTCTTCCTGCAAGAATCAATCCAGGCACGAATGTCAGGTTGTCTCACACCCGTGCCACTACACATACCATTAACCACAATGTGAGACACCAACAACCGGTTGTCTTACGACTGCGAAGCATCATCATGTGATTTCGACGCTTTCCTCTGCCGACAGGGGCCTCCTGCGACATATTTAACGTCGCCTCCTAACGCACTTTCTAAAGGATCTTACCTACGCCTCTCCTCCCGCAGCACAATCCATGCACAGTAAGTTCGCCGTTCAATTTCCAAACCAAGGAACCTACATTGCTTCGTACCTCCTGCATCGGTAGGAGAGCACGGGACGTCAGTAAGTCCTCCTCCTTCTGCTGCACAACCTTAGGACTTGACAGGCTAACTCTCCTGTAGCTGCGGCACGACACCTACGCACTGATATACTATCTCTCCACCGGGACTCCTGCCACACTTGCTACAGAACGAGCACCACGGGACTTCCGCCACCTGCCTCATCCTGCAGCACCAGCAGCATCTCGCCCTTGGCCTACACTACTCTATATGTACCCAGAAAAGCACTGTGTTGGTACTCACGTCTTCGTACCCCTCATTTCCTTTTGTCTCCACTTTACAAAGAGGTTAAACACAAAATAACCAGACTCCGCTTTAGCTTCTTGATCACAAGTGAAAACTTTACTTTCTAATGTCCCAAGTCGGTGGTTCAGTGGTGGCACAGCACACGCCGCACGAGAACAAGCTTAACGAACAGGATGTTTATGTAGAGTTAGTGAGGCTGCTTGGTAAGACTGCTTTTACTCGCCATTATGATAAGTGAACATTGTCTGGTATCATCAAGGGCCATGGATGCATGGTACATGGAGAGGAATGTGCGATTCTGTGACGTGTTCTCGAGGAAGAGAAGGGAACATAGGACACTGCAGGATACCCAGGGGCAGAGGGACGGACGGGAGGCTGGACACACGGGTACACAGGCCCTGACTACCGACCAGCTAGGAAGGTCAGACGGTTATAGAAATACCAGACGGACTATCGTCAGCAACATTATCCCATCCTCAATAATAGTCCATCTCCATCAAAAACACTTCCATCATCGCCCTTATCCCATCAATTTTACTGCCATCCTTGTAAAGAACTCATCTGTGCCACTCCCACCATTATCATCATCAATATCACAAATAATACTTTCATCAGCATCATCTGATCAGTATGTGTCCACCCTAACGTGATTACCAGCACGACCATCCTTATCCCTATCACCATCACCAATCACCAACACTAACACCATCCATCACCAACCCTCACCACGACTACCACAACCCCACCGCCACCCCTCACCACTACTACCAGCTGCCTGACTCGTCACACATCTGGTAGTGATCGTATAAAAAGCAGTTCCGTGCGTTTTGTATTTTCAGCAGTGAACCCATAGATTCGCTCCGGCCCATTATGCCTCTAAACCATCAGATCAACACATAATCTGGACCCCGACGGCGCTACGCCACATTCATTATTACAACAGTAACTCTGACATCATGGAAACTGGCCCTTTTAAAACCTGTTTACAGTCTTACTTTTCAATCGAATTACATTTTTTTTGTTGACGTTTGCTTAATCCATTTCTTCAGTCGTTCTTTGGAGCTCCTCATGTGGCTCACCTAGCGTTCAACCCGGCCTCTTGACCTGTATCATTAAGGTTGTAACACTTGGTGTGTGTATATATATATATATATATATATATATATATATATATATATATATAATACAGGAAAATGAAACACGATAAGTTCCCAAGTGCATTTTCATGTAATGATCACATCGTCAGGAGAGATACAAGAATGAGATAGAGACGTAGATCAGTCAGTTGATATACAAGGAAGAGATGCAGCTAAGATGCCATTGGTAGACAAGCGTTACCAGATGGTGGTGTTCAGGTTGGTGTGTTCGAATTTGTCATCATGCCTGTCATAAAATTTTCATTATGTGGACAAGAAAGGGAACTGTTTATAAATTTTGCCTACAATATAGCCATCCAGTGTGTATAGACCTTGAAACCAAGAATCTTTTAGTTCTCCCTTTTAGTGATAATTTTACATTACTTCTCAGGCTGCTTAAATCCTTTAATGTAAATGAAGCCTTCAGCAACAATAACACTATAAAGAATCTCTAGATACAAAAACTCGCAAGAAAATTCTGCAAGCTGTCTTTACAGAACACCTTGTAAGAATGGTAATACGTTTTGTGATGGGCAGACTGGTAAGGATCTTATGTGAGACTTAAGCAACATAAATATAGTATAAGAACAGGAGAAGAATCAAATGCTTTGTTTAATCACGTTAAGAATTATAAACATTGTACTGACTGGAGTAATGCCAATTCAATTATCAACTGTAACTCCTTTACCACTAGAAATATTGAATCTTTTATTATCAAATACACGCTGTGTTGTAGCGTGAGCATTTCCCACTGAAGGCCGGGGCTGTACTTACGTGGAGTTTGGTGCCGGTGATCAGCTGATGTAGCTCAAGTACTTTGCATTCTTCTCTAACTGTGAAATTTCATAACACCAAACAATCCAGTGTTAATCATGCGACTGAGGGTAACAATATAATGTACCGGTCACTATAACGTATTCACATCTGAAGATGTGTGTGTGTGTGTGTGTGTGTGTGTGTGTGTGTCAACACTGAGCAACATGGTAACTCTCTGCCTTCAACACGCCGCTCACTTGTTAATTCTGTTTCTTTAACTAAATATAACTCATATGCATTACAAGAGTACCATATCAAACAATTCTGACTTCAACATATGGAAGGATGATGTTACGAAAAACGTAGATGCTCACGGTCACAAGATGGAAGACACACCTGCATAACCATCAATCAGTCCTTCACGAGGGATGATGGAACGCGTCTGTGTTGGTGCCAACCAGTCATGATATAATGTAGATGCCAACCCTCGTTACTGTGGTGTGGGGCTGCAGCTGAACACGCCGGGCACCCGCCTATGGATCTCATGAAACTAAGTAAAGTCTGAGGAATGCAGTTTGCTGCCAACTAGGACAGATACATCATAATCAGGCTCAGGTAGGCCCTGAGGAGATATTCCAGTAAAGTTGCTGATAAACAGCGACATGTGACAAGGAAAATCTTCACAGAAATGACTGGACAATGTTGACACTATGAGACACCTGCCAGTAGACATCCAGCAACCTTCAACTCTTCCCAGTCTTGAAAGCTTTGTACATGACGATCATAGCTTAACAGAAATCCAGAAAATAACACTATAAAAGGAAAACGTTGACGGACGACGGACGATAAATGTTAAATGAGAAAAAAATTACTGAAAACACAAAAACATAAGTAAAAACGAGGATCACCAGGCAGGCCAGGTGGCAGCTGGTCAAACTGCCTGATATTTTTTAACTGATCAAAATTTTTTTCATTTGGATGAGGAGGAGATCACTGGAGGCCTGGGTGGCATAGGCGGAAGGGACGGCTAGGTCTGGCTTATGACTGAAGGTGGAAGAACTTACTGCCCGTGGAATGTGGTATTGTGGTGGGTGAGGATGGAGTAGGTGTGGCGGGTTGTGGTGGGTGTGAATGCAGTAGGTGTGGTGGGTGAGGATGGAGTAGGTGTGGCGGGTTGTGGTGGGTGTGAATGCAGTAGGTGCGGTGGGTGAGGATGGAGTAGGTGTGGTGGTTTGTGTTGGGTTAGGATGCAGCAGCTGAGGTGGGTTGTGGAAATGAGGCCGTTGTTGGTCTGTTTCTGACACTACCTTGCTGAGGCAAGAATGGTCATCAGGTATACATAATAACACAACAAATGTTGAGGACAAGGTGCCACATAAGTCATTACAATAATAAATCCCTCTAAATGTAGATGGATTTTCTCGTCAACGCCAGCAACGTGAGATAAGTAGTCTTTCCAAAACATTGCTGCCTCTGACCTCTCCACCTGCACAAGTGTCCTCAGACTCATCACTAATGTTATAAACATATGTACAAAATTTCTACATGACTCGCTCCTGATGCTGGCAAGGTGACCCAGCCTCCCATAGTGACACTCATCATGTAGATGGGTGGGTGGGGGATGGGGTGAGTGAGAGCACCAGCGTTAGGCCTTCCAACTGCCAAGGTTATCAGGCCGTCCCAACTCAATCTATATACAACAACTGAACAATCTCCAACACCTTCTGCAGGTGTTCACAACAACTGTAAGACCAATTTCACTTGTGTGTGGTGTCATCATACTGAGTCATGATTAGTTTTGTGGGAGGAGGCCCAACATGACTAACGCAAACATAAGACCACTACACAAACATAAGACCACTACGCAAACAACATAATACTGAAGACCTAATGACGAAGGATGTGTCTGTGTTTACATCTTGCATGTGCCACGTAGCACCCCGGTTGGTTCAGACTGAATGTGGATAAACCTTTGTTCAAACCTTCAGCCGATGACATGAACTGAACACCAGCGCCTGCGCCTTATACCAGCCGGTCTTCACCTGTGTCTCATGTGACTTCCTGCTTAATAAATGCCTGCAGGTCGGCAGGTCTACATGTCTCTATATTTGCCCGTCTTTTTCTCTGAGTTCCTGAATCACCTGGTCAACCTGACGGTCTGGTGTAGTTCGTCATCATGAACAGCGGCCATGAGGCACCGCAGACTTCCTGCTATCAGTCATCACAAGTTCTTCCCGCAAGAGCGGGTAATGCACTGTGCCCTCCCACCAATCCCGTGGACGGACGGTGGCGCATGAGGATATAAAGCGCACCGAAGGTCCGGCCAGGCCAGGGACTGAAGAACATCAGGAGTTACAACGTCAGAGGAGTGTGAACAAGGACTATGGTACTGGAGTAATCATTCAGCAATATATAGAGATTTTACTCTGCCCGACCCATTGTGCTCACCCATACAAGTTATGACTAAACAAAACGACTTTGACGGCCACATTCTCAGTGAATCGTATCTCAAAACATTGGAATATAATCAAAAGCTAGAGTACTGTTAGCACAGAAAAAGAAAATGGTGACTAGTAACATTTGCATAGTACAATGAAAACGTAAAGCTGCGGGAATAACGTGTTAATATCATCTTTCCATAAGAAGTAATTCGATGGAAAATGAAATCAGCTGATGACAATGTGGATGTGTTTCCTCCGCCAGCTGATTCAGCTTGTTACCAACAACACTACATCACTGGAAGCTCCTGGCTAAACTCACAGTGACAACAGCAGGTGACCCAGCCTGACATACATTAATACACACACACACACACACACACACACATATATCAAGATGTCACGGTAAATCTGTACTAGCAGTGACTACATGGGGCTACACTGTATCAGGAACTTTCGCATAAAATTCTGTTTCCAGGTTATACGAGTCTCGCACAAGTCTAATGTATACGTGGCATGGTAACCTGGCTATACAGTGGCTATAAAAATGGTCAGAGACGAATTAGCTTCGCAGTATGAAAGTATTCCAACACAGGTGAAAATTTGTGAAATGTGAGATAAGACATCTTAGGTAGGCCGTACGAGGATCGAGTGGACTGCTGGCTAAAGAGAGACACTCAGGCGGGTCCCAGATGACCGACCTGAGGGTGTCCAGTGGGGTGGGGAATAACACCGTCGCTTGTCAAACTTGGTAATATCTCACACGTCACTAGATATCATCTGAGAAAGACACACTAAGGATACTCTTGGTGAGTTAACTGCTTTCACAGTGGCGGAACATGAGATGCAACGAGCAGGTCACCAGGACCACCATGGCAACAGCGAGGACCACCAACACGGCCCAAAACCTCGGAATGTGAGGATGAGGTACACTTGGCTCGGATCTTCTGCTGCTTAAATGATGGTAGGTCGCATGCCGGTCGCCAAGACCACCATTCCAACCATTTTATCTTCCTGCTAACAAACTGGCGGCCTCCTGTTTACAGCCGCAATAGGGACTTATCCAGAAAAAGTTGTAACGAGGATAATCTGTCAGGAGCCAATCACTGTGATTTTATGGAGAGCAAGAGTAATGAGGAGAGTCTGCTGAACTGACTGGCACTGCTGGAGGAACCTCCGGTCAAGTTGGTCCATCATACTGTCATGGAACTTATTACGGCCGGGATTAAGGTACCACAGTGTCACGAATGTTGTCAGGCATGGGATACGGTACCAGACTACACGTGTATGCAGTATGGTTCAGGACAAAATACCAGACTGTCATATGTTGTCAGGCTAAGGTACCAGTATGTTTTCAGCCTAAGGGTAAGATACCAGACACTCATATACACTGTCAGGTTAAGGACATGGTGTCAGGCTGACACATACTTGTACGCCATCGCGACTGAAGGCTGCGCATCACATGTCAAGCTTCTGGGGAGCAGAACACACGTCAGGGCTGCTGATATCACCTTGTGGTGTTGAGACACACAGGGAGCCGAGAGCCTCCCTACCAACAGCAAGCGTCATCATCAAACATTACATCATAAGCCATCTGTCTGTAAATATAACATGATGTTACAGAACCTGCCAACCGAAGGCACATGGGTCTTTCTGCTGTGTCCTCAACACACACACACACACACACACACACACACACACACACACACACACACCAGCCAGGAACCATCTCCATCATTACCCCTGCAGCAACGACTGAAATTCTACATAAAATACAGCTTCAGCATCTGTAGCGAAGCCACCCCATGATATAGGCACCCTCGTCCATCCTGATAAAAGCTAACAATAATGGCAGCAGCCACGACACATGCACGTCAATACTCAAGGAAACTACAAACTACAGTTTATATACGAACTGACCACCATGATACCCCCTCCGTCCTTCCAGTAACGAGGGTGTTCACTTCTCTTCCTCCTTTAGTGTCTCCCTCAACCTACAACCTTTCCACCTTCAACAGTCAGCCCTACAAACATAGGAGGAGACACAATGAATCTCATTCATATTCTTTTACTCTCTTACATGATGGCCATGATTAGGACAGGTTTTTGCCCGTGCCAGGCCTGTAAGTATATATATATATATATATATATATATATATATATATATATATATATATATATATATATATATATATATATATATATATATATATATATAAGAAAGATAGGACGTACATATATTAGGAGAAATGTATATTTCTCTTTAACTCTAAGACAACATTACAGGGCTCTTGTAGGTTCAGGGTCGCTCGTTCTATACTCATACTACTCATACTACTATGCTATAACATTATGGGCTCATCTGGAGAGAGCAGTTCCTCCACCACACTGCACATCTTTCATCCAGTGACAGTGATACATCCTCCTTAATGGTAACTTTCAACTTTGGAAGTGAAAAGTTCTTTGACGAAACTATATTCCCAGTGATACAGCCTCGTCAAAGGTGACTTTTCGTTTGCTGTGTACCTCCGAGCAGGCTGATCCGGTAGTATGTATATATATATATATATATATATATATATATATATATATATATATATATATATATATATATATATATATATAAAACCACGAGAAAAATGAAACACGATAAGTTCCCGTTATCGTGTGTTACTTTCCTCGTGGTTTTATGCATATACCAGATCACGGCACACCATTGTGACCTCTTGCAATGTATATCTGTATGTTATAGAATATACTGAATGTTGTGCAAGACGAATGCGTCTGTGCGCTTGTTAACGATGGTCTTGTTGTGATCGTGTGTGTGTGTGTGTGTGTAAGTGTGTGTCTCTGTGTGTGCCACGTGCTACACCTCCCTGCTCCCTCCATACCAATGCCACACGTCAGCACAAGGTGCCAGCCAAGAGCGCCCAGCCTGACAACACCGCCTGGTTTGTCATCAATCACTTCCCACCTACGTGTTTTTGACGTACATTAATACCAACTGGGTGGTGCTCACGACGCGTCGTGTTCCCGGGAGGCCTTCGGCCTTCCTGCAGCCTGATCTTGCGTGACCTTGTGTCTTGGCGATCTTAGCACAGTGTTGGTAGCCTCGGTAGGTCCACACTGGTGGTAGCCTTCAAGGTGATGGTCGACCACTTCGTACGTGGCCCCGGGTCACTCAATTATCTGACCCACCGCACCACAACGTTGCGCTTCACCTGTTAGCAACATGCCAAGCAACAATGAGAGCCACGTTACATTACCACATCTCACTCACCCTCACTACCGCCCGGCCACATACCATACTCCTCAGCACGTCCACACAATATTCATACCAACCACATCATCTACACCAACAAGTGCCACACATTTGCTATCATGTAACCATATCGTCGTAAGATGTGATGTGCCAAATATATTAACGGCACGAAAAATGCATGAGGCCACAGTATTGTTGTGGCTGCTGGCTTACTCTTGAGTCAACTGATGGATATCTGAAGACTGAATAATGTACTTAACTCTAGGCGGATAAATGGACCCAGAGATATACAGTGTTTAGATAATGGGTTACGATATAGCCTGGACAGCTGGGTACTGCTAGTGGTTACTAATGGGTTAAGACACATGTAAAATTGAACAACAATTGCTATAGTTTCCCGTCTTCGTTGAGAAATGTTTGATGTTGGGTACACCAGATGAACGTCAGCTCCTACTTTATAACGGACTGACACGGATGAAAATAACTAATGGCTCGTCATACACATAAAGCTTGAACGATCAGCTGAAGGATCGCTCAAGCTTAAATAAAAGGTGGAAATGCATTAGCATAATCAGTCCACTGACTGGCTGACAGGTTATAAAACTGGCAATGAATCGTATAAATTTTCTACAACAGCAGGAAAGAATGGGACACGTACTGAGGTAAGTGCTAGGAGTGAAGGATCACATCCACTATCACTCGTACTAACAAACTTTCACTGATTCAGTCAGAGGTGAGCAGTCAGGAGTTCATATGATGATGGAGCAGCATCCTGACTGGCTCCTGCCCCACCCAACCTCACACCTCAGCAACACCATCAACACCCTACTCCAGGGACGAACTGCGAGGACAACTGTCATAATAACATAAGGAAAGTAAACTAAAAGTGATTCGTAGAATCAGGAAAAACAAATAAAACGCAAACATATTACCTGTATACACACACGTCACAGAGGCAGTATACACACACGTCAGAGGCATTATACACACACGTCACAGAGGCAGTATACACACACGTCAGAGGCATTATACACACACGTCACAGAGGCAGTATACACACATGTCTTAACATAAGGCAGGCAGAGGAAGAGGCTCTACTGTACCAAGCTTCTCACGACTCATCATTATACCCTTTATCATTAAACAGATCACTTACCATATACTACACGTCCAGAAGCTCCAAATTATATATATATATATATATATATATATATATATATATATATATATATATATATATATATATATATATATATATATACAGTTAAAAAAGAGGCACATACACAAGTATACATAAGTAAGAAGGTAAGATGGTTATCGGGCATTATCGGATTCCATATGAACTGATCTCTCATGATATTTCAGTCATCCTTATTTACCTTGGATTTGTAGCAGATATGCGACCCCTTCTCAGAAACTTTCCTCACCAGCAACAAAAAACAAAAAAAACGCCAGTGACGCTCAGACACATATTCGTGGACGCTGTGAGCAACGTATATGCTCTGCCAAAATTTACTTCCACACTTAAAAGCATCAGGATTTCTGTGCACGCGAGTCATGGCGAACACGAGCACCCCGTAGGTTACCAGCTGTCACAGCAGGAGCAGCTTCACCCTACCTACACTCTAGTCTTCATATTCCTGTACAACACACCTACAGTGAGACCAACATGTCAAATATAGTTACACAAATGATAAACACGACCACTATGAACATGTGGTGTGTAGCCCTGACGTGTGTCTGGCCCTGATGAATCTCCGATCCTGACG